>NC_067412.1:102062126-102362126 GCF_009764475.1 Pristis pectinata | reverse complement strand
CTTCGGCCCACAAAGCTGTGCCGAACATCCCTACCCTAGAAATTACTAGGCTTACCCATAGCCCTCTATTTTACTCAGCTCCATGTACCTACCTAACAGTCTCTTGAAAGACCCTATCGTATCTGCCTCCACCACCGTTTCCGGAAGCCCATTCCACGCACTCACCACTCTCTGAGTAAAAGACTTACCCCTGACGCCTCCTCTATATCTACTCCCCAGCACTTTAAACCTATGTCCTCTTGTGGCCACCAATTCAGCCCTGGGGAAAAGCCTCTGACTATCTACCCTATCAATACCTCTCATCATCTTATACACCTCTATCAGGTCCCCCCTCATCCTCCATCTCTCTAAGGAGAAAAGGCCGAGTTCCCTCAACCTGCTTTCATAAGGCATGCTCCGCATTCCAGGCAGCATCCTTGTAAATCTCCTCTGCACCCTCTCTATGGCTTCCACATCTTTCCTGTAGTGAGGCGACCTGAACTGAGCACAGTACTCCAAGTGGGGTCTGACCAGGGACCTATATACCTGCAACAATACCTCTCGGCTCCTAAATTCAATTCCCCGATTGATGAAGGACAATACAATATGCCTTCTTAACCACAGAGTCAACCTGCGCAGCCGCTTTGAGCGTCCTGTGGACTTGGACCCCAAGATCCCTCTGATCCTCCACACTGCCAAGAGTCCAACCATTAAGACTATATTCCGCCAACATATTTGACCTACCAAAATGAACTACTTCACACTTATCTGGGTTGAACTGCATCTGCCACTTCTCAGCCCAGCTCTGCATCCTATCTATGTCCCTCTGTAACCTCTGACAGCCCTCCAAACTATCCACAACACCCCCAACCTTTGTGTCATCCGCAAACTTACTAACCCACCAATTCTACTTCCTCATCCAGGTCGTTTATAAAAATCCCAGTACAGATCCCTGAGGTACACCACTGGTCACCAACCTCCACTCAGAATACGACCCTTCAACAATCACTCTTTGCCTTCTGTGTGCCAGCCAGTTCTGGATCCACACTGCAATGTCCCCTTGGATCCCATGTCTCCTCACCTTCTCCATAAGCATCGCATGGGGTACCTTATCAAACACCTTGCTGAAATCCATATACACTACATCTACTGCTCTCCCTTCATTGATGTGCTTAGTCACATCCTCAGAAAATTCAATCAGGCTCGTAAGACAGGACCTGCCCTTGACAAAGCCATGCTGACTATTCCTAATCATATTATACCTCTTCAAATGTTCATAAATCCTGCCTCTCAGGATCTTCTCCATCAGCTTATCAACCACTGAGGTAAAACTCACTGGTCTATAATTCCCTGGGCTATCCCTACTCCCCTTCTTGAATAAGGGAACAACATCCACCATTCTCCAGTCTTCCGGAACCTCTCCCGTCTCCATCGACGACGCAAAGATCATCGTCAGAGGCTCTGCAATCTCCTCCCTCGCTTCCCACAGCAACCTGGGGTACATCTCATCTGGTCCCGGCGACTTATCTAACTTGATGCTTTCCAAAAGTTCCAGCACCATCTCTTTTCTAATATCTACATGCTCAAGCTTTTCAGACCACTGCAAGTCCCCACTACAATCCCTCAGATCTTTTTCTGTGGTGAATAATGACGTAAAGTATTCATTAAGTACCTCCGCTATTTCTTCTGGATCCATACACACTTTCCCACTGCTGCACTTGATAGGCCCTATCCTTTCACATCTCATACTCTCACATACTTGTAGAACGCCTTGGGGTTTTCCTTAATCCTGCCCGCCAAGGCCTTCTCATGTCCCCTTCTGGCTTAAGTTCCTTCCTTTTAACCTTGTACTCCTCCAGATCTCTAACATTACCTAGCTCTCTGTACCTTTTGTATGTTTTTTTTCCTTTTGACTAGATTTATTATAGCCTTCGTACACCACGGTTCCTGTATCCTATCATGACTCCCCTGTCTCATCGGAACATGTCTATGCAGAGCTCCACACAAATACCCCCTGAATATTTGCCACATCTCTTCTGTACTTTTCCCAGAGAACATCTGTTCCCAATTTAATCTTCCAATTTCCTGCCTGAGAGCCTCATAATTCCCTTTACTCCAAGTAAACACCTTTCTAGTGTAGCCTACTTTTGACCTCTAGAGTAGACCAGTTTGCCAGGCCTCCTTTAATCTCCTGATTCCTTCTCTCCACTCTCCCACTCTATTGTGGGTGGAGTGGAATGCTGCACTCCACTTGTACAGTGGCATGCAAAAGTTTGGGCACCCCTGGTCAAAATTTCTGTTACTGTGAATAGTTAAGTGAGTAGAAGATGAACTGATCTCCAAAAGTCATAAAGTTGAAGATGAAACATTCTTTTCAACATTTTAAGCAAGATTGGTGTATTATTTTTGTTTTGTACAATTTTAGAGTGAAAAAAGGAAAGGAGCACCATGCAAAAGTTTGGGCACCCCCAGAGATTTGAAATCCCAGATAACTTTTACCAAGGTCTCAGACCTTCATTAGCTTGTTAGGACTATGGCTTGTTCACAGTCATCGTTAGGAAAGGCCAGGTAATGCAAATTCCAAAGCTTTATAAATACCCTGACTCCTTAAACCTTGTCCCAACAATCAGCAACCATGGGCTCCTCTAAGCAGCTGCCTAGCACTCTGAAAATTAAAATAAATGATGCCCACAAAACAGGAGAAGGCTATAAGAAGATAGAAAAGCGTTTTCAGGTAGCTGTTTCCTCAGTTCATAATATAATTAAGAAATGACAGTTAACAGGAAAGGTGGAGGTCAAGTTGAGGTCTGGAAGACCCAAGAAAACTTTCTGAGAGAACTGCTCGTAGGATTGCTAGAAAGGCAAATCAAAACCCCTGTTTGACTGCAAAAGACCTTCAGGAAGATTTAGCAGACTCTGGAGTGGGGGTGCACTGTTCTACTGTGTAGAGACACCTGCACAAATATGACGTTCATGGAAGAATCATCAGAAGAAAACTTCTCCTGTGTCCTCACCACAAAATTCAGCGTAAGAAGTTTGCAAAGGAACATCTAAACAAGCCTGATGCATTTTGGAAACAAGTCCTGTGGACTGATGAAGTTAAAATAGAATTTTTTGGCTGCAATGAGCAAAGGTATGTTTGGAGAAAAAAGGGTGCAGAATTTCATGAAAAGAACACCTCTCCAACTGTTAAGCATGGGGATGGATCGATCATGCTTTAGGGTTGTGTTGCAGCCAGTGGCACGGGGAACATTTCACTGGTAGAGGGAAAAATGAATTCAATTAAATACCAGCAAATTCTGGAAGTAAAAATCACATCCTCTGTAAAACAAAAAACTGAAGATGAAAAGAAGATGGCTTCTACAACAGGATAACGATCCTAAACACACCTTGTTATGGACTCAGTGAATGTCCCTTTAAGATAGAGTGTGTGTGTGTGTGTGTGTGGCGTGCTTACGTCAATAGAAGATAAAGGACGTAATGACGTGGTTGAAGAAAGTAGAAGGAGAGAGAGAGAGAGAGAGAAGGGAGAGAGACACCAGCCTGCTAGTGTTCTCTATCGATGGATGAGAAACAATAACTGTGTCTGTCACTGAAATCCATGTATGGAAATTGGAAGTAATCCGGTGGAGTTCACTTTGTTGCTGACCTGTAGAAGGAAACAGGTATTTGTGTGTGGACGACCACGATTCGGATGCTTTTCGGGGTGAGGAAGTCACTACCGAGTAAACACTGGAGTGTCGTTTGGGTTCCATCGTGGAACATTTGGATTTCGTATTTACTCTCTCTCTCTGTTTTTCTACATCTACGTCTTATCTTCAGACAACGGTGGTTGTTGAAGAAGCCCTTACTCATGTTTCACCTTATGGCTAGCGGAACTGAACTTTAAGAACCATTCCTGAACGTGGAGTTTGGGACTTTGTCACACACACACGAAGAGTTTAGTTTTTGGGGTTAACGTTCAAGGTTTAACATTTTTGAATTCTAACACACTAACATTTTTACTTTTATTTTACGTATTATCATAAGTAGTGATTAATAAAATAGTTTTTAACACTGAATCATGCTGTGTGTTTCTTTTGTTGCTGGTTCGTGACAACCTCAAAATCCACAATGGTCTCCCTCAAGAGGCACAAGCTGAAGGTTTTGCCATGGCCCTCACAGTCCCCTGACCTGAACATAATCGAAAATCTGTGGATAGACCTCAAAAGAGCAGTGCATTGCAAGACGGCCCAAGAATCTCACAGAACAAGAAGCCTTTTACAAGGAAGAATGGGCGAAAATCCCACAAATAAGAATTGAAAGACTCTTAGCTGGATATAGGATGCGCTTACAAGCTGTGACACTTGCCAAAGGGGGTATTACTAAGTATTGACCATGCAGGGTGCCCAAACTTTTGCTTCTAGCCCTTTTCCCTTTTTTGTTATTTTGAAACTGTAAAAGATGGAAATAAAAAAGTAATCTTGCTTAAAATATTAAAGAGATGTGTCTTCTTTACAATATTTTTATTAAATCCATGAAAAAAATAGAGTACATGTATCAAAAAAGAAAGTAAAAATACCACTGAATACATTGTATTAAGTCGTACTTAGGATTACAATATTCTAAATCAATAATCACATATAGTAGTTAGTTAATAAAGGAAAGAAAAAATTGAAATATTTTATTACAAAAAAAAATCTACCCCCACTACCAAAACCCGAAGCTGTTAGATAGACGAAACAGCAGGGAAAAACCTTAAAAAACGTAACAGTGTCAGCCAATATCTGCATTTTAGTCCCCAAATCAGAGATTTTGAAAATAATTCAAAAAGGGTCCCCACAGGGTTTGGAAGTCTAGGTTAGATTCAAAAGCTGAACAGCGAATCTTCCCTAGATTCAAGTATGACATAACATCCCGTAACCATTGAACATGCGTAGGTGGAGTAGCTTCCTTCCATTTAAGCAATACTGCTCTCCTGGCTATAAGAGAAATAAAAGCCAGAATATGTAAATCAGAAGCCTTCAAAGTTATATCTGATTAAACTAACAGATAATTTAGTAGTTAAACATGCCTTGAGGATTTGGTTACAATTTAGAAAATATTTTGGTTTATTGAGTTTTTCTTTGCCCAGTCCCATTTTCTCTAATTGCTTTTTTTAAACCTTCTATGACTGATGTAGTTTTTAAAGAGTGGGACAAATTAGGTATTACTTGTTTTCAAGATCTGTTTGTTGGAGGAAATCTTTCTTCGTTTGAACAATTGTCTACCAAGTATAATTTACCAAAAACTCATTTTTTTAGAAATTTACAAATTAGAGATTTTCTTCAATCTCAATTACATTCTTTTCCTTTGTGTTCCGATCAGAATTTATTAGATGTAATTTTTAAGTTGGGACCCTTTCAGGATGGCTCAATATCTAATATTTATGACAGATTATTAGGAATGAGTAAGGTGCCACTAGATAAAATTAAAAATGCTTGGGAACAAGATTTGCAGATGTCAATTTCCGAGGAAACTTGGAATGAAATTTTCAAGTTGGTTAATACTTCATCATTATGTGCTCGTCACTCTCTCCTTCAATTTAAAGTGGTCCATAGAACTCATTTGTCTAAAGATAAACTATCCCGTTTTTATTCTGATATATCTCCTTACTGTGATAAATGCAATAATGGAGTGGCTTCCTTAATTCACATCTTTTGGACTTGTCAGAGTCTTAAAAAATATTGGACAGAGATCTTTCATACTTTTTCTTTACTTTTTAAAATAAATTTTAAACCTAATCCTTTGACTGCACTATTTGGGATTGTTGGAGAAAAAGATATAACTTTAAAGAAATGTGTCATCTTTAACTTTATGCCTTTTGGAAGTCAGGTCATCCTTTACTCGCTTAGCTATTCACAGTAACAGAAATTTTGACCAGGGGTGCCCAAACTTTTGCGTGCCACTGTATTCCTGCTTGTTCACACATGGTTTGAAAGCCTTTACAGATGAAGGAAGACCCTCGGTCTGCATGTAAACAGGCGGGAGTGCCAGCATGTGGGAATATCAAGTTCTGGAGTGCCGTGACGGTAGTGGTCTCACTACAGGAAGTGGTGGGGACTAACCACGTATATCCCATACAAAGATCAACTATCTCAAGAGTACGTATGTGGGTTGGCTTGGGATACCAGAAATGGGCCTATATAATCAATTTGCCACACCTGCATTGGTACATTTGGTTTTATTTGTCTTTTAGGAGGTGGTCTTGTGACTGCTGCTTTATTATAGGCCAGACATTCTTTACAATTTGCAACAAATTACTTGCAATCAATCAACATACAAGGCCTCCAGTATAACATGGCTAATTTTGCATGAGTGACTTGTCTGCTACTGTGATTGTGTCCAACTCCTTGGTGGGCTTCTCAAATCAGTTCTTCCCACTTATTAGCAGGAGGTATTTGCTGCTTATCCTTTTTAGGGTGGCATACCCAAACCTTGCATTCACCATCAGTCTCGTATTTGTACTGTGTTGGAAATCCTTTGGGATTGGGTTTAGTAGTATCTAGGAGTATCCTTAAAACATCATCCTGGTTATTTTTTTATTTGTTGCTTAGTTACTACCAGAACCCTGGCCTCCCTTACCGTAGTAAGGTCCACCCCGATGGCTTGTTTTGCTTGTTCATTGGCTAACTAATTACCATAGCTGTGTAAGTGGCCTACAGTATGTCCCAGGATGCGTAACACCTGTACTAATGGCTGAGTCGATAATAATTCATAAATAGTCTTTCATGTGGACAAGTGTGCAAGTTGTTTTCCTCTCATTGTTTTGCCGCTATCATGTTTAATTTGAAAAGAGCATCAAAGCTATTATTCCTTATTTTTGTTATACTATTAACACATTCATAATATCAAACAGCATTTGCCTGCGCAGTTACTGGAACCAGGATGTCAGCCATTTATAATACTAGGTGGTATGCCGTAGCACTTGTCGAGCATGGCCTGAATTGGACAACTGCTTATCAATACTGATGATAATGATGTATACTTTTAATAAATGTGCCCCACGTTGGGCACCAACTGTGATACTGAGTGTACCTGTTCTAGAGCCCTAAATTTAAGCCAAGACCTTAAGTCTTATAGTTATCTATCAGTACCCTCGCTTTCGGGACATTATACTATATCAATGTATCATGTAACGACTAATTTACTTAACTACTTTAGTCTCTTTTCTGAAGAGATTTAGCTGTCAATAATCGCTATTTTGAGTGGTAAGTCCCACCTCCCAAACAAGGAGGAGATGCTTTCGGCTAACAATGTAGATTAAACAATTCATTTTAAGTGGAGCACATTTATTTTCAGTAATTCTAACAGAGATTATAATTCTGCAAAGGACTTCCAAACACAAGTACAATTCTTACAAACTAAAAAGACATATCAATAGGTTGCAGACTAACGTTGCCCGTCACAAAAGAGGCTCTGGGAAGAGATGCTTCTTGGGTCGAAGCTGAGGAGTGGACCCTATGTCTTCATCTCGAACTCTTCCTCAGCCTTACTGCCTTCTAATATTTGTATCTCTTTCTTTGCCAGTCATCTAGTGATGACTTAGTCTGCATGTGATGTTTTCTGCATTGCATTGATCAGGTCAGATGGCTGGAGCCTTAGTTTAACATAGACAATGTTGTTTCTTCTGATTAGGTTAGTTTCAATTAAGTCAACAATGGGCTTCTTGAGCCTGGACAGTATTATTTCTCAAGAGAATGGCTAAATAGTACTAGTCAAAAATGAACAATAAACATCTTGAACCTTAGACATTTTCTTCTGCTGTGCTTAAAAAGCCGAGCTTAACAAAAAGCCTCCTAACCCTGGATAGTGAATATCCATCACAGTTCCAGGCACGTACCACTCTCCATGTAAACAAACTTGCCCAACACATCTCTTTTAAACTTTTCCCCTCTTAATTACTTGTCCTCTAGTACTTAATATTCCTACCCTGGGAAAAAGATTCCGATTGTCTACCCTATCTATGCCTCTCATAATTTTATAAACTTCTGCCAGGTCTCCCCTCAGCCTCTCTCAGTTCAGAGAATACAACCCAAGTTTATCCAAACTCTCCTTATAGTTAATACTCTCTAATCAAGGCAACATACTGATAAACCTCTTCTGTACGTCTCCAAAGCTTCCACATCTTTCCTGTAATGCAGTAACTAGAACTGCACACAATACTCCAGATGTGGCCTAACCAAAGTTTTATACAGCAGCAACATGACTTACCGACTTTTGTACTCTGCTCCCTACCGATAAAGGCAAACTTGTTGTTCACCTTCTTTACCACCCTATTTACTTTCCTGGCCATTTTCAGGGACCTTTGTACTTGAACCCTAAGATCCCTCTGTACATTAATGCCGTTAAGTGTCTTGCCATCAACTTCATACTTTCCCCTTACATTTGACTCCCAAAGTGCAACACTTCACACTTGCCTGATTGAACTCCATCTGCCATTTCTCAGCCTTATTTGTAACTGATATGCTACTGTATCCTTTGACAATCTTCTTCACTGTCTGCAACTTGACCAATCTTTGTGTCATCTGCAAACTTACTAACCCACCCATCTACATTTTCATCCACATCGTTATGTATATCACAGATTGGTACCTCTTGTCCCAGCACTGAGAACACCGTTGGTCATAATCCTCCAGCCAGAGTAACACTCTTTCACCACCACCTTCCATCTTCTATGGTTAAGCAAATTCTGAACCCAAACTACCAAGTTACCGTGGATCCCATTCATCTAAATTTGCTAAAATATACCTGGTCAGGCCTGGGACCTGTCCACCTTTATGCACTTGAAGACTGCCAGCACCACCTTTTTTGCAATGTGAAATTTCCCCCAATACTGGCAGTCCACAGTTCTAGCACATCTCTGTAATTTCCCTCTCACTAATGGCTTGTAGAATGACTCCAATGATGCCTTATTCTTGCAACTATACTCCAATCATGTGGATTCTTTCTTTCATCTAACATGTCCTCTCTCCAGCACTGTAATATCTTCCTTAATCAGCACAGCCACATTTTGTGCTTCACCATCTTTTCTGACTATTTACATCTACTTACATCTATTTACATCAATACCAATACCTAATAAACCAATACCAATCTACTAATATTGTGCCAGATCTCTATTGTTTTGAGCCCCTCAGCCAGTCAACATCCAGTGGACAGTTCCTATTCATTTTGCTCTTTATTTTTAGATGGTGTGGTTGAACCACCTCGAACAACTTCTTTATTTACTCCTCAAGCTTGGCATAGCTGTCACAAGTTAATATATGTGAGACCTAACCCTAAGACCGGCGTACCTGTTGGACACTGGCCAATTCCTGAATCCTTTTGGCCGGATCAAAATTCCCCCACGCTGGTGAGTATCAGTGACAAAGAAAGTGATTATTTTTAAGAGGTTCTTTGCTGCTTTCACTAATGCTTTCCATTCAAATTAATGACTTGAATCAGTAGTTGGCACCGATGAGGTCATAGAGCAATTTAGCACAGATACAGGCCCTTCAGCCCAACCAGTCCATGCCAACCACAGTGCCCACCCAGTTAGTCCCAATTTCCTGCATTCGGCCCATATCCCTCCAAGCCCCGCCCCTCCATGTACCTATCCAAGTGCTTCTTAAGTGATGCTATTATACCTGCCTTAACCACTTCCTCTGGCAGCTTGTTCCATGTACTCACCACCCTCTGTATGAAAAAGTTGACCCTCGGGTCCCCTTTAAATCTTTCACCCCTCATCCTAAATCTATGCCCCTTAGTTTTGGACTCCCTAACCCTGGGGAAAAGATTGTTACCATCCACCTTATGTTTATCTCTCATAATTTTAAACATTGCTATAAGGTCTCTCCCAATAAATACTGCATAAAAGAAAAATACATTTTGAGTAAAAGCTATATGTTGTAACTCAAGTTGATTAAAGAATCCAAGAAAAGAAGAATTAAAGAAAACAATCAAATAATCAGAATAATGTGAATTTCCAGATGCACAGGGTTGGCATTTAGAAAGATGTTTGAAAGGGTGATGAGCGGAACTGCAGCTTGAAATCTTTGATCCAGCAGCTCCCATGGTCTGGCCTCTATAGTACAGATCTGTTCTAATTAACTAATTCCCAGTAAGATGCAAATAAGATCTAAAATCAACCTAGATCTGCACTAAGCTGTAGCTAATTAACCCTACCAGTGCAACTTTTGCAATCTCAGCTGACGGCATTTCGGACTTATGGAAACTTCATATTACTGACAGATATCGGAACCCCTGCAAGACCCACAGAGTGTCTATACTGGTACTTAGTACAGTTCTCCGGCTCAGAGAAAGATGATTGGAGGCAATTTCTGTGGTCCAGATTTTCTGTGGTCCAGATTTTCTGTGGTCCAGATTTTCTGTGGTCCAGTACCAGCCAGGTTCCAAAGGTGCCAGACTAGAGTGTTTCAACCTGTATTTTGTAAAGTACAATTAGCTGTTGAAATTCAAAAGACAGAAATGGGCAGAAACATAATTATTGGTGGAAGGGATAGGATATTGTGTGAAAATTTTGGCTGTAGTCTTGCCAGTATTAGGTTGCTATGAATTTCTGGATCTTTGACTTTCATGGCTAGAATGCACTGCCTGAGTGAATGGTGGAGGCATTTAAGACCTAGATAGACAAGCGTTTGAATCACCAAGGCATGTAAGGCCATGGGCCAAGTGCTGGTAAATGGGATTAGTATAGATAGGTGCTTGATGGTCAGCATGGGCATGGTGGGCCAAAGGGCCTGTTTCTGTGCTGTATGACTCTATGATACTATGATCATTCTGTGGTTAACAAAAGAGGTCAAGGGCAATATTAAGTCTAAAGTATATAAAGTGGCAAAATCAGGTGGTGGGCCAGTGGATTAGGAATTTTCAGGAACCAGCAGAGGAGGCCTAAAAATTTAACAAAGGAGGAGAAATGAGAATAAACCAGCATAAAATGTGGAAATAAAACAGCAGGAGTTCCTTTTGGAAATGTAAAATGGAAGGTAGCTACGGTAAGTATGGTACCTCTGGAGACTGAGAATTAATAACAGAAACAAGGAAATGGCAGATAATTAAGACCAATACTTTGCTTGTGTCTTCATGACTTGTTAGTCTAGGCCTTTGGGGTTACTAGTCTGGTAATTCAAATTATAGGTCGTCACAGCACAGAAACGCGCCCTTCAGCTCACTCTGTCCACCTATACAAATCTCATTTACCTGCACTTGGTCTGTACCCTTCTTTCATTCATGTACAACAGAAATGTTAAATATGTAAATACTAATCATGCTCCATTATGTTTGATCCTCAGCCTCCACGTACAGCTCACCCTGTGGTAAGGTTCTCCTGTGCTGATTGTGAACCAATGGTCATTGATAAATTACCCTTTGACAAATATGAACTTGAACCTTCACCTTTGACCCAGTACATTCTAGAGCGCAAATCTCCTCACACCTGCTGGCAGGTAAGTGCATTATTGCAGCGGCGACTGTTTATTCTATATTTGTGCCTATAGTCTTTTCCTTTAGGCCATTCTCATATTTATTCTTCCTGTAATATTGACAGGGAGTGGATAATAGAATGCTGTCTGCTACCCAACTGCAGAATGCTCAGGTGGGTGATATATATCTACATATACCATGCCAGTAGAGTACTCTTGCTCTTGTTAAAAGTCATCCATTGAAGACTCTCTTCACCTCATCAAAACTGACTCCCGCGATACCAGGTGCTGCTTTGTTACGAGTGCCCTCCTTTGTTAAACTCAGCCCCACATACCTGCTTCAGTGAATATAAAGATCCCATGTAATTGTTTGAAGAACAGGGTGTTCTCCAAATATCCTAACAAATAATTATCCCTTGAACAACACGTAGAAGAGTTTATCGGGCCATTTATACCATTGGTGTTTGTGAGCTTGTTGAACATTAATTGGCTGAATTATAGTCTGCCAGTTATTTAAATTTTGACCTTGCAGCTGGTTCTCTGACTTCTTGGGCAGGCATGATAGTGTAGCGGTTAGCATAACACTTTACAGCACCAGCGACCTGGGTTCAATTCCGGCCACTGTCTGTAAGGAGTTTGTATGTTCTCCCCGTGTCTGCATGGGTTTCCTCCGGGTGCTTCGGTTTCCTCCCACATTCCAAAGACGTATGGGTTAGGAAGTTGTGGGCATGCTATGTTGGCGCCGGAAGCGTGGCAACACTTGCAGGCTGCCCCCAGAACACTCCACGTAAAAAGATGCATTTCACTGTGTGTTTCGATGTACATGTGACTAATAAAGAAATCTATTCTATTCTTAGTCTACCGTTATTGTAGCCATAGTGCACAACATCAGCCCATAAGACAGGTCTGCCTGCACATCAAGTTTTCCTCAACCTCCACCACAAAGTCTACTTCTGCCCCATGTAGCCAATTACCTGATGAGCTGCCCCCACCACTGGCTTACCAGTAGTTTTTAGAAGTCATCAGGGCATCAACAATTCCTTAAATGATGGGGCCCGTGAAGCGCTATGGAATGGGAGTTGTGCTGTGGCAATAGATTGTGAGAATTCACTTTATGCTTGGCTCAGCAACTAGGCTACAGTGTCCAGCCTAATCCAACCTTCTGGACCCAAATTAAGATCCAGGTCCATCTCCAACTTTTTATGGACACGTATAACACTGGAGAACAGTAGGGTCACATTTTATTGGCACGGATTGCAGTTTGAAAGAGCTGGTGCGTGCACAATGGTAAGATTGTTTGAATTGCAATCCCTGCGATACCCTCCCTCAGATGTTACCCTTGTTAGAGGCAGGTATGTGTATATGAACTTCACTCAGTGACTGTTGGTGGTGGGCATGGAGCAAGTGTGCCTTCCTGATGGGCCTGGAAAATGTTTTGCCTTAAGGTGTGAACATATGCCCTTTGTTGGGGGGTGGTGGGGAAAGCTCTTATTTAGTTTTTATGAATAACTTAGTCAAATTAAAACTTTTCATGCATCTTCTGATCTTCTGAAAGTGGTTTTCCTTGTTGTGCCTTGCTGCATTATAAATCTCCTGCCAGGGGCACACTGCCATTTTCACAACTGGAGCCCTAGGATGGGAAGGTGCTGTGCCTAATTTCTCTTCACAAAGTTTATTTGCACCTTGTTAACAGCACTGTTGCAAATATCAAAATGGAGAGATTTTCATTTTCTGGGCGGAGGGGTGGGCGCCAATGGGTTGATAAGTTTTAAATTATTTGGTGACGGAGCAGATGTCACCAAACTGATATAAATCACTTGCATCATGATTTTCTGCTGCTAGTAATCTAACCTGGATAAAACAAACCAGAGACCTTGGTTCAAATGCTACCATGGAATTTAAATTCATTTATTAAACTGTAATTTTTAACTAAAATGCAAGATCACCAGAATGTTTGAAAACCCTTCTGTTTCACTAGTGTCCTTCAGGGGAAGAAGTCTGTTATCCAGCCATCCTTTCTTGCTCTGGGCTGTATGTGACTCCAGACCTACCATGTGATTATCCTTGGATGAACAGCATTCAAGTGTCAATCAGGGCTGGCAATAAATACTGATTCTCTAAATGTGAATTGAATTGGTTATCTTTGATTTGACTCTAGGATAATGAAAGTATGTTCTTTCATCTGGAGGAAAGCACCAAAGAAGCACCAGTGCTCCTGATGCAAATCAGTTTGAAATTACTGCAACTTATTTAAACACCACAATAAATACCATAATGATTATATACTAGTTGCACTGGTAATGGGGTCATTGATGTATTCAGTCCATTGTTCTGTGCTAGCTGTTTTGAAATTAGTTCTACTTCCCTGTTCTTTCCTCGTGGCCCTGTAATTGTTATCTCCTTCGAATATTCCTTTCAAATAGCGCCATTAATTCATTGTGTATGTATGCAGTTCTGCGCTTTACTGATTTTTCTTTTAAACTCTTTTCCCAGGTATTTGTGAGCAGTAGTGGAAAATACAGTGACCTGGGACATCCTTTCGGTTACCTGAAGGCGAGCACAACGTTAACCTGTGTGAATCTCTTTGTAATGCCTTACAACTACCCAGTGCTGCTCCCACAGCTTGGTATGTTTATATGCAACATAAGCTATTGGATTGGAAATGTACAAAAGTATGTTACTGACATATGTAGCATGGTTATTAAAACCATCAGCAAAAGAATTTTAAATCAAACATTTAAAGATGCTGTAGATTTATTTATTGTGCATTTTTGCATAGGGCCAGATTATACTGAATCTAGCTTGATGCTCAAACTCTGTCCGTGATATTGTCTTGCACTTATCTTTGGATGCAGAAGGCAAAAAGGGTAGATCCATTGCACTCAGGAAGCAGAGCAGGCTACAAGAGATGAGTAGCCATCAGGTGGCATAATGCTGAGGCCCAGCCCCTGGATCCTGATAACCTTCAACACCATGTTGGTAGACACATGTAAAACAATTCAAATGGATATATTTACTAAAAAATTAAATTTAAAGAGAAATTGCTTAAAATGCTTAAAAGTAATTAAAAACAAAGAAAATAATTCACTTACCTCGACACTCCTCTGACAGGAAGCACTATTCAAATAAATAAGATTGGCATCTGTAACCTGCAAACACAAGCATAACACTGAGGGGCTGAATGCAAAGTGCATTCAGTTCCTCCAGCACACCAGAGGTATAGGCATTTGAGCTCTAGGTCTTTGTGGACTTGCATGTTTGGTCACGTATGTGCATAAATTCAAGATGAGCTGTGAACAGCTGACACTCTTACAGAACTACCAGCTACCAGTTTGCTCAATTCTGCCCTTTTTCGGTAATTAATTAACCTATTCTGTTCTAGTTCGTAAAAGTAGCAAGTATAGCAGCTCCCAGATCTTCTGTAGTTTCTCAAGTGTAATGTTGATGCTGTTTTTAATGCCTTCATTCCTCATTGTCGCACTTGCAGGGGGTTGCTTCCTTGATGCTTGCACTGAGCAAGGCATTCTATTAGGGGAAAATTCTATTGGTGAGTAGCTAGACTGACTCACCAGAGATGACAATACTCCGAGGTCCCTCTGTTCCATTACACTTCCTAGTGCCCCACCATTCATAGTACAAGTCCTACGCTGGGTTGACTTTCCAAAATGCATCACCTCACACTTATCTGTATTGAAATCCATTTGCCACTCCATGGCCCACTTCCCTAACTGATCAAGATCCCCCTGTAATCTACAATAACTTTCTTCACTATTGACAAAACCTAATTTCATGTCATCTGCAAACTTGCTGATCCAGCCTTGTCCATTCGCATCCAAATAATTTGTATAAATAACAAGGGTCCCAACACTGACCCCTGCGGCACACCACTAGTCACCGGCCTCCATTCTGAGAAACAGCCTTCAATCACCACCCTCTCCTTCCTACCTCCGAGCCAATTTTGAATCCACCTAACTAGCTGTCCCTGGTTTTCATGTGACCTAACCTCCCAGACCAGCCTGCCATGTGGGACCTTGTTGAAGGCCTTGCTAAAGTCCAAATAGACAACATCCACTGCCCTACCCTCAACTACCCTTTTCAAAAAAAAAACTCAAAAGGTTCAAGCACAACTTTCTATGCATGAAGCCATGATAACTCCTAATCAGACTTTGTCTATCCAAATGCTGGTAGATCCTGCCCCTCAGAATTCCCTTTCCCCAACTTCCCCACCACTGATGTCAGGCTGACTGGTCTTTAGTTCCCTGACTTGTCCTTGCTACCCTTAAATAACGGAATGACATTAGTCACCTTCCGGTCTACGGGAACTTCACCAGTGGCTGACAATGAAGCAAATATCTCCAACAGCCTCTGCAACTTCTTCTCTCGCTTCCCACAAAGTCCGAGGATGCACTCAGTTAGGCCCTGGGGATTTATCCACCTTAATGCGCTGTAAGGCTGCAAATATCTCCCTGGTTATTCAAGACATCATCACTTGTTTCCCTCATCCCTTTAGTAAAAACTGATGAGAAACATTCATTTAAAAATCTCACCTGTCTCCTGTAGCTCTACGCATAGACAGCCATTGTGATCTTTAAGGGGGCATATTGTCTCCCTTGCCATCCTTTTACTCTTAATATAGCTATAGGACCTCTTGCGATTTTCCTTAACCTTGCCTGCCAGATCCATCTTGTACCCTCTTTACCCTCCTGATTTCCCTCAAGTGTATACTTAATCTTTTCAGAGTCATCAGTGGATTCTCTGGTCTGCCAGGGTTCCCTAAACTTACCAGATTTATTCTTCACCCTAACAGGAACATGCTGCCCCGGACTCTTGATATCACACTCTTAAATCTCCCACTAATGCAACACTATTATTCTTACAACTTTGAGCAATTTCCCTACACTTCTGCTCCAAGTTCTTGCTGACTATTGGGGGGTCTATAAATAAAGACCTACTAGAGTGACCTTCCCCTTCTTGTTTCTAAGTTCTACCCATTTGGCCTAACTGGATGATCCCCCAAGAATGTCATCTCTGTTGCTACGTCCTCTCTTATCAAAAAGGCAACATCCACTCCTTGCTTACCTGTACCTCAGTCATGCCTGTAACATCTGTATCCTGGAAAATTGCACTGCCAGTCCTGCCCTTCTTTCAGCCATATTTCTGTTATGGCTATAACATCCGAGTCCTCAGAGCCAATCCATGCTCTGAGTTTGTCCATTTCACAAGATCACAAGACAAGGGAGCAGAAGTAGGCCATTTGGCCCATCGAGTCTGCTCCAAAGAAAAGGGGAAAAAGAAATGAGAAATTGGGGGGACAAAAAAAAACACTATTCTAACCCCAATTTCTGGCCTTATCCCCATATCCCTTGATACCCTGACTATTTAGATATCTATCTATCTCTTCCTTAAACGCCTCCAATGACCTGGCCTCCACTGCTGTACCTGGCAAGGAATTCCACAAATTCACCACCCTCTGACTAAAGAAATTTCTCCTCATCTCTGTTTTAAACCTGTACCCTCTAATTCTAGGATTGTGCCCTCTGGTCCTGGACTCACCCACCAAGGGAAACAGCTTGACCACATCTACTCTGTCCAGTCCCTTCAATATTTTAAATGTCTCTATGAGGTCCCCTCTCATTCTTCTGTACTCCAGTGAGTACAGTCCAAGAGCCGACAAACGCTCATCATACGTAAGCCCTTTCTTTCCGGGAATCATCCTCGTAAATCTCCTCTGAACCCTCTCCAACATCAGCACATCTTTCCTAAGATATGGGGCCCAAAACTGCACACAGTATTCCAAATGAGGCCTCACTAGTGCCCCGTAGAGCCTCATCAACACTTCCTTACTTTTATACGCTATACCTCTCGAAATGAATACCAACATAGCATTCGCTTTCATTACCACCGATCCGACTTGGTGGTTAACCTTTAAGGTATTCTGCACGAGTACCCCCAAGTCCTTTTTCTCTCCTAGATAATAATCTGCCCATTTATTTCTGTTTCCAAAGTGTACAACTGCACATTTCTCAACACTGAATCTCATCTGCTATTTCCTTGCCCATTCTCTTAAACTATCTAGGTCTCTCTGCAACCTGCCTGTCTCCTCAATACTGTCTATTCCTCCACCTATCTTGGTGTCATCCGCAAACTTGTTAAGCTTCGTGCATTGAAATAAATGCAGTTTAAGTGAGTGTTCCTTTCCTTCCCTTTACAGTTCCCCTGGCTATCCTGATTAATAAACTTGCTCTGGCTGGTTACAACTTTATCCCATGACTTGCTTCTGCTCAGAGTCCCACCACACCACCCCCCCCCCCCCCCACCCTACCAATCTAGTTTAAACCCACCCATGTAGCACTAGCAAATTTCCCTGCAAGGATATTGGTCCCTCTCTGATTCAAGTGCAACCTGCTGATCGATCGAGGATTTGTTGATCAATCCTTGGGATAAGAACTTACTTCAAAGACAATGGTTAGGGGGACCTCGGTGACAGTATCAAATGTTACTAGAAAAACACCTCATAGGTTAACTGTCCATTTCCCTCCACAGATGCTGCCTGAACTGCTGAGTTCCTCCAGCATCTTGTGTGTTGCTCCACAATCCAGCATCTGCAATCTCTTGTGTCTCAAATGTTTCTTTGACTGGCTGAGCTGGCTGCAGCTGCCACATAGTGAGGCATCCAGCATATGGGCTAAACCTACATGGTCATGTCCTCAAAAAATCTGTTGCTGATGTACATCCCATGACACTATTAGTAGGATAAACCATCACCAGTCCTGGAAGAGACAAGCCCTTTCTTCACGCTAAGGATATCGTCCATTACCGTCATTCTAATAAATAGATTCAGAATTCATCTACCAACCAAGACCCTCTGGTACATCAGCAATTGCAGAATTGTATTTCATTGCGATACGTAATTTCATAGCCTGGCATATTCCTCACTGCTATTACAAGCATCCCAAGAAAGCAGCTTGGTGAAACTGAAACGGCTTCATGTATGTGAAATAGTGGAAGCAATGTGCATTGAACAGCATAGCAGTTCTAAAGAATTGTATCAAAATCTTCTAGTCATGAATGGTGACAGACAATTAATCACCTCAAAGGAAGTTTCCAAGAATATCTGCATATAAGGGTAGCAGAGCCCAACTCATGAGTGCCAAAAGTGTGCAGTTTGCATGATGTATCTTCTCCCTGAAGTCATCCTCATCACAGGAGCCACACTTCAGTTAATTCAGTTCAAATGATAACTAATACATCCCCCTCCCTAGTAGGACTCTCCACATACTGGTTCGGAAAACCCCCTTGAATGCATTTCACATATTCCTTGCCACGTAAGCCCCTTGCACAAAGGCAATCCCAGTCAACATTGGGAAGGTTAAAAACCCCTATGACTGCAGCACTATTGCTTTTACACCCTTTTATCTATGAATCTGTTCTTCTAATTCCTGTTTACTATTGGGAGGCCAAAAGTATAACCCCCATTAAAGTGACTGCCCCATTCTTACCCATAGAGCCTCATTGGCTGACCTCTCCGGGAAATCCTCCCTTACTGAGGTAATGCTCTCCCTGATCAGTGAACCACCCCCTTCTCTTTTGCACCCCCCTCTGTCATGTGTGAAACTTCTATACCCCAGAACATTGAGCTGCCAGTCCTTCCCATCCCTCAACCATGTTTCCATGGTTGCAGCAAAATCATAATTCCATATCCATGCTTTCAGTTGAGCCCCCCGGCCCCCTCATGCTTCCTTTGCTGTCTCAGCCTACTCTTCCCTCTGGATTTGCCTATTCTGCTTTCTGCATATGAGACGGCTCTTCTTCCTGTTTATTCTGGGTCCCAGCCTCCTGCCTCACTGATTTAAACATGTGATCAAGGTGGTCTGTTAATGCTAAAGCCATTGGGCATCAAGTGGAAAATATCTCAATAGTGGGAGTTATACCTCGCACAGAAAGTTGGAGGTCAATCATTTCAACCCTAAGACATTCCATCATTAGGCCAGGTGCATGCTGATTGCACAAGTCCATTCACAGCTCTTCAGAAAATAGGACAGTTTATGCCCACTTGCAACAAGTCCTAGACAAAATTTAGGCAAGAGTTGAGAAGTGCCGAGGGACAATTTTCCAGGCAATGGTCATCTCCAAGTCTCTCCATTATTTTTGCTGAGTCCGACAAGTTGTCATTGACTAGAAACTCAGCTGATACTGTCACAAACATAGAACAGTACAGCACAGGAACAGGCCCTTCAGCCCACAATATTGTGCTGAACTAATTAAACCAGTAATAAATGCCAAACTAAACTAATCCCTTCTACCTACACAATGTTCATATCCCTCCATACGCTGCACATCAATGTGCTTACCTAAGAGCTGCTTAAACATCTCTATCGTATTTGCGCCTCTGGCAGCACGTTCGAGCATCCACTACTCTGTTTCTTAAAAATAAACTTGCCCCACATGTCTCATTTGAACTTACTCCCTCTCACTTTAAATGCATGCCCTCAGTAAATGAATGCCCCCATCATACTAGGGAACCATTCATTTATCTTATAACAGCAAGATAGAAGCTGTCCTTGAGTCTTGAGCCAGGTTTTTGTATCTTCTGCCTGATGGGAGAGGGGAGAAGAGAGCATGTCCAAGGTGGTTGGGGTCTTTGATTATGCTGGATGCTTTACCGAGGCAGCAGGAAGTGTAGACAGAGTCCATGGAGGGGAGGCTGGTTTCTGTGATGTGCTGAGCTATGCCCACAACTCTGCAGTTTCTTGCATTCCTGGGCAGAGCAGTTGCCATACCAAGCTGAGATGCATCTGGATAGGATGCTTTCTATAGTGCATTGATAAAAGTGGTAATTCTATCAATAGTATGATGGAATATTCTCCATGTGGCCTGGTTTAGTAACTAGATTACTAAATGTGTTGGTTTATTATTGTCACTTGTACCGAGGTACAGTGAAAAACTTGTCTTGCATCCCGATCGTACAGATCAATTCATTACACAGTGCATTGAGGTAATACAGGGTAAAAACAATAACAGAATACACAGTAAAGTGTCACAGCTAGAGGAAGTGCAGTACAGGTAGACAATAAGGTGCAAGGTCATAACAAGGTAGATTGTGGGGTCAAGAGTCCATCTCATCGTATAAGGGAACTGTTCTATAGTCTTATAACAGTGGGGTAGAACCTGTCCTTGAGCTTGGTGGTATGTGCCCTCAGGCTCCTGTATCTTCTGCCTGATAGTAGAGGGAGAGAAGAGAGAATGTCCTGGGTGGGTGGGGTCTTTGATTATGCAGGCTGCTTCACCAAGTCAACGAGAAGTATAGACAAGAGTCCATGGAAGAGAGGCTGGTTTCTGTGATATGCTGGGCTGTGTCCACAACTCTTTGCAGTTTCTTGTGGTCCTGGGAAGAGCAGTTGCCATACCAAGCCGTGATGCATCCATACAGGATGCTTTCTGTGGTGCATCGATAAAAGTTGGTGACTGTCGAAGGGGACATGCCAAACTTCTTTAGCCTCCTGAGGAAGTAGAGGCACTGGCGAGCTTTCTTGGCTGTGGCATCTACATGATTGGTCTAGGACAGGCTATTGGTAATGTTCACTCCTAGGAACTTGAAGCTCTCAACCCTCTCGACCTCAGCACCATTGACGTAGACAGGTGCATGTGCAGTGCCCCCTTTCCTGAAGTCAATGACCAGCTCTTTTGTTTTGCTGACATTGGAGGAAAGGTTCTGTCATGACACCATGTCACTAAGCTCTCTATCTCCTTCCTGTACTCCAACTTATCATTATTTGAGATACGGCCCACTACAGTGGTATCATCTGTAAACCTGTAGATGGAGTTAGAGTAGAATCTGGCCACACAGTCATGAGTATATAGGGAGTAGAGTATGGGGCTGAGGATGCAGCCTTGTGGGGCACCAGTGTTGAGAATAATTGCGCTGGAGGTGTTGCTGCCTATCCTATCAGATTGCGGTCTGTTGTTCAGAAAGTCAAGGATCCAGTTGCAGAGGGAGGTGTCGAGTCCCAGGTCTCGGAGTTTGGCAATGAGTTTGCTTGGAATTATAGTATTGAAGTCAATAAATAATAGTCTAATGTAGCTGTCTTTACTGTCCAGATTATCCAGAGAGATGAGTGTAGGGCCAGAGAGATGGCGTCCACTGTAGACCTGTTTCGGCGGTAGGCAAATTGTCGTGGGTGAAGGTTTTCCAGGAGGCTGGAGCTAATGCGTGCCATGACCATTAAATCACTTCAGGATGGTGGATGTCAGTAGTCATTAAGGCACTTTACCTTGTTCTTCTTAGGTACTGGGATGGTCGTGGTCTTAAAACGGGGGGGAACCTCAGACTGAAGCAGGGAGAGGTTAAATATGTCTGTAAATAGCCTCGCCAGCTGATCACCGTATCTGGCCGGGGACACCATCTGGTCCAAATGCTTTCTGCGGGTTCACTCTCCAGAAGACTGATATTGTGTCCTCAGTAGTGACCGTGGTTTCAGGTGCATTGGAGGCTGTCAGGGTGGGTGGTGACAAACCACTCCCCTTCTGTTCAAAATGTGCATAGAAAGCATTAAGCTCAGCGGGAAGGGATGCACTGTTGTTGGCAATGCTGCCGATCTTTGTTTTATAACCCGTTATAGCATGTAAACCTTGCCATAGCTGATGGTTGTTCTAGGACTTGATTTTGGATGGTATTGTTTCTTGCCGTCTATGATAGCTTTATGGAGGTCATATCTCAATTTCTTGTAAAGATCAGGGTCACCTGATTTGAATGCTGCTGTCCTAGACTTCAGTGGAGAGTGGATCTAGTGGTTCATTCATGGGTTATTGTTTGGGAACACCTGAATTGTCCTCTTTGGTACACAGTCCTCAACTCACTTGCTGATAAAATCTGTGATTGTGGTGACATACTGATCCAGGCTGGCAGCCGAGTCTTTGAACGTGGACCAGTCCACTGACTCAAAGCAGTCATGTAGAAGCTCATCTATTTCCTCAGACCAGCACTGTACGACTTTCTGTACTGGATCCTTCTATTTCAGTTTGTTTGTATGCAGAGAGGAGCACAGCCTGGTGGTCTGATTTACCAAAGTGAGGGTGGGGAATGGCTTGGAAGACATCTTGCATAGCAATGGTCAAGGGTGTTTGGGCCCCTGGTGTGTCAGGAGACCAGGAGACGTGCTGTTAGTATTTTGGTAACACACTCTTGAGATTGGCCTGGTTGAAGTCACCTGTAATAATGAAGAGGACCTCAGGGTATCCTGTTTCAAGACCACAGAGTATAGTTCATTGAGTGCAGGCTTCATGTCCGTTTAGGATAGCTGAAGTGAACTCCCGTGGCAGGTAGTATGGTCGACACTTCACCATTAGATATTCCAGGCTGGGTGAGCAGGAGCTTGCCAGGACCGTCACGTCCGAGCACCATGAGTCATTGATTAAGAAGCAGACTCCTCCGCCTCTAACTTTGCCTGAGGACGCTGTACGGTCCATTTGCTGGATTGAGAAGTCCTCAGGTTGTATGGCACAAGTCAGGTGAAGCAGGTGTAAACTACGTTTCAGTGAGACAGCACACAGCAGTCCCTCACTTCTCTTTGGTAGGTCAGTCTTACCCTTGGTTCATCAACTTTGTTCTCAATGGCCTGGACGTTAGCTAGTAGTATGGTGGGGCGGGGGGGGGGGGGGGGGGGGGGGATCTTGTACCCATGCTGTTTCAGTCTCACCTGCAACCCAGCCCTCCTACCACGCTTCTGAGGTAAGTGGCTGTGACTCATCAGTCCTGGAGTGGAGCCACTTGGTAAGTGATTGCTTAAGGACAGACCTGGAGTGGATTCACCTGGACTGAAAGGCAAGTGACTGCTTGAGAACAGACTTGGAAGACCTGGAATGGATTCAGTTGGCCTGTGAGGTAAGTTGTTATTTCCATACAGGTCTGAAGTGGTCTGCCCCAACAGGTCTAGCGGGGCCTTGGTGTCGGGTCTCGGCCCCAGGTGCTCCGTAAGGTTGGGCTTCAGATCCAGAGGGGCCCTGATGTCAGGCCCCAGCATCAGGCGTCCCTGCAGGTCAGGCCTCACATCAGCTCGGGACTCAGCCTCCACTGGTTGGGCCCTGTGTCGAGTCGGGCCTTGGGATTCGGCCTCTTCACTCCGGGTCCTCTTGTCTCAGCGTCATGGGGTCTGGGAGTTGGGGCTCTGTGGGGTCGGCTCTTCACCCTGCGCAGGCTTCCACATGGACAGGCCCACCCTAGGCCTCGCTGGTCGTTTCCGTCTGGGTCTGGGAGGTTGGGTCAGTTGATCATTCGTTCCTGGAGGTCGGAGGATCGCCAGCCCTGTAAGAAGATTTAAAAGAACGTTATTAGTAATTCTTAGGGACACAGAATTTAAATTTAAAAGAGTAGAAAGATTATAGTAAAAATAATGAGTAGATCTGTAGAGAGCAGCTTGCAGTGAGTCGCCATGCTCCGGCACCATCTTGCCTTTATGGTTTGATTCCTGGCATGACAGGACTGACATGTGGAGAGGTTGGATCAATTAAGCCTATATTCATTGGAGTTTAAAAGAATGAGAAGGGACTTCATTGAAACCCGTAAAATTCTGATGGATGATTGCGACAAGGTCCAGAGTGGATGCTCCTGATGGCTGAGTCCACAGCTAGGGTCATATCTTCAGGACATCAGGTATGCCACTTAGAACTGAGATCAGGAGAAATTTCTTTACCCTGAGGGTAGCGAACCTGTGAAATTCTCTACCACAGAAATGGTGGAGGCAAAGGGTATTTTTCTTGATGCTAAAGACATAAAAGGTCATGCTGAGAGGACAGGAACAGGGGACTGAAGTGAATGATCAGCCATAAGCAAATTGACTGGTGACATGCTCCTATTTTCTGTGTTTTCTAATATGACCAAATAAGATTTGCAAGTTTATCTCTGGATGTATTTGATCAAATCTTTTGAGTTAGACCTGTTGATGTGGAGATCATTTGGTCGTGTAATACTTCATCATGTACCATTGTTACTGTCAAGCCACATCCAGATTGATTAAACTGTGACAATTAATGTTTGATTAAATTAACTACAGCTACTTTTATACAAGCTATTTTGGTTAATATACCAGATTATTATTCTTTACAGATGATTTGTTCAAAGTGCACAAACTAAAACCAAACCTGAAGTGGCGCCAAACCTTTGATAATTACTTGAAGACCATGCCTCCGTACTACCTGTTGGTATGTAGTAAATGCTGAAAACTTGTGTGATTTTGTTAGATAAGGCAAATGATCAATGTACATTCAGTTCCTGGAAACTGCTTTGCTGCTACTATTGGGACTTGCAGTAATTACATATCCATTGACACTATATAGGAAGAAAATCTGCATGCTGGAACTCTGAAATGAAAACTCAGCACGTCAAACAGCATCAGTGGAAAGAGAAACACAGTTAAAGTTTCAGGTCAAAGATCCTTGTTTTAGTTGAGAAGTACTATTGCTGCTTGCTAAAGTCTAATGTATATTCTCCAAATAGAACTAAATACCAGATTAAGTCAGTTACTCAAGGGAGCTGGTTACATATCTACCAGGTATGTTCTGCAGCATTCCATTTGTTCTCAGTTGACTCCACTTCTACTAATCTTACCTAAAAATGGCTTTTGCAAAGCTGATATGTTAATTTCACCATAGTGCATGCTACCTTTTTTCAATTACTTGACAGAATTTTAACATGAAGATCAATATTGCTGATTTTGTCCAGGGCCGTTGAGTATTGTTAATGCACAGTAGTGCTGCTACACATAACAATACCTGGGTTGCAGTATTCATATTGGAATGTTAAAGGTGGCAATATTTGTAGGAATAACATAATAGTACGGCAGGAGGCTCAACTTATTGTGTCTTTGTATTATTGCCTCAATATATGTAATACCTAGGTCTCTCTGTTGCTGCACCCACTTCAAAACTGCCACTTGATTTATATTGCCTTGCTGCTCCAATCAAAAAGAATCATACAGCATGGAAACAAGCCATTCGGCTCAACTTGTCCATTCTGACCAATGCGCACCCTTTCATATTAATTCCAGCATTTGGTTCCATAGCTCTCTATACCTAAGCAATTCAAGTGTTCATCAAGACGCATCTTAAATCCTGTCAGTGACTGAGCTTCAACCACTCTCAGACAGTCAATTTCAGGTACTTGCCTCTCTCTGGGTGAAGAAGGACCCCCTCATGTCACCGCTGAATCTTTTTCCCTTTGAGTAAATGTCCCTTTTTTGGCTCCAGGCTTCACCTTCCTATCCTGTCAGATTCTATCACGTGCAGCCCTTTTTGCCTGCACCTATCACCTCCCAGTCTGTCGCTATCTCCACTTCCCTCCTCCATTTGCCTATCACCCCTCCTCACCTGAATCCACCTATCGCATGTCAGCTCTTGCACCAACTCTTCCCTTATACTCTCTATCACCCCAATCTAGATGAAGGGTTTTGTTCCAAAACATTGACTATCCATTTCCCTCCATAGATGCTGCCTGACCTGCTGAGTTCCTCCAGCAGTTTTTTGTTCCAGATTCCAGCATCTGCAGTCTCTTGTGTCACCAGGATGTATCCTGGATTAGAGAGTATTAGCTATAAGGAGAGGTTGGACAGATTTTTCTCTGGCATGTTGGAGGCTGAGGGGGAATCATGAAAGAAGTGTATAAAATTGAAAGGTGTAGATAGTTTTTTTTCACCTAGGGTTGAAAAGTCAAATACTAGAGAGCAGAGGTTTAAGGTGAGAAGGAAACGTTTAAAGAAGATCTACATAGCAAGTGTTTTTACACAGTGGTAGCTGCCTGGAACATGCTGCCAGGGGAAGTAGTGGAAGCAGATACGATAGCATCATTTAGGAGGCATTTAGATGGGCATGTGAACAGGCAGGGGATGTTCCTGGGGCTGAAAAACTCATTGTCTAAATGGTGATAGATTGAGAAAAGGGAAAGTGCAGTTAAACCCGAGTGTCCTTGTACATCAGTCACAGAAAGCGAGTTATTGAGTAATATAGCATGGAAGGAGGCCCTTCGGCCCAACTTGTCCATGCCAACTATGGTGCCCACAAATCTAGTCTCATTTACCCACTTTTGGCCCATATCCCTCTAAACCCCTCCTATCCATGTACTTATCCAAATGTCTTTTAAGTGCTGCCTCAACCATTTTCTCTGGCAACTCATTCCATATACCCACCACCCTCTGTGTGATTGCCCCTCAGGTCCCTTTTAAATTTTTCGGCACTCACCTTAAACCTATACCCTCTAGTTTTGCCTAGACCCTATCTATACCCCTCATGATTTTGTTACCTCTATAAGGTCACCCCTCAATCTCCCATGTTCCAAGGACTAAAGTCCTAGCCTGCCCAACCTCTCCCTATAACTCATGCCCTCCAGTCCTGGCAGCATCCTCGTAAATCTTCTCTGCACTCTTTCCAGTTTAATGATTGTCTTTCCTATAACAGGGTGACCAAAACTGCACACAGTGCTCCAAATGGGGTCTCACCAATGTCTTGTACAACAGCAGCATAACATCCCAACTCCTCTAACTCAATGCCCTGACTGATGAAGGCCAGTGTAACAAATGCCTCCTTCACCCTGTCTACCTGTGATGCTTCGAACTATGTACCTGTACTCCTAGGTCCCTCTGTTCCACAACACTCCTGAGGGCCCGACCGTTCACTGTATAAGTCCTACCCTGATTTGACTTCCTAAAATGCAGCACGTTGCACTTACCTGAATTGAAAGCCATTTGCCAGTCCTCGACCACTTATCTAGCTGATAAGATCCCCCTGTAATTTTTGATAAACTACTTCATTGTCTACAATACCATCTATTTTAGTATTATCTGCAAATTTACTATCTGTGCCTTGTAGATTCACATCCAAATCGTTTATATAAATAACGAACAACAAAGGTCTCAGCACCAACCCCTGTTGCAGACCACTAGTCAAGTCTTAAGTCCAAGAGACAACCTTCGACCATCACTCGCTGCTTCCTACCTTCAAGTCAATCATGAATCCAGTCCACTAGCTCACCTTGGATCCAGTGCGATCTAACCTTTCAGACTAGCCTGCCATGCAGGACTTTGTCAAAGGCCTTGCTAAAGTCCATATGGACAACATCCACTGCACTACCGTCATCTATCCTCTTAGTTACTTTTTGAAAAGCCCTTAAGAGATTTGTGAGATACTATTTCCCACACACAAAGCCACACTGACTAATCCTAATTAGACCTTGCCTATCCAAATGTTGATAGATCTTGTCCCTCTAGTAACTTGCACACTACTGATATCAGACTTGCCAACCTGTAGCTCCTTGGCTTGTCTTTGCTGTTCTTCTTAAATAATGCCACAACATTAGCCATCCTCCAGTCTTCTGGAACTTCTCCTGTGGCTAAAGATGAAGCAAATATCTCTGCAAGGGCCTCTGCAATTTTTTCCCTAGTTTCCCACAAGGTCCAAGGATGCACTTGGTCAGCCCCTGTGGATTTATGCACTTCAAGGCCGCCAGTACCTCCTCCCTGGTAATTCGTATGTTGTGCAAGACAGCATGACTCATTTCCCATCCATCAATTTCTCCACAGTAAAAACTGATGCGAAATATTCATAAAAAATCTTACCCATCTCCTATAGCTCTACACATAGACAGCCATTCTGATCTTTAAGGGAACCTATTCTCTCCCTAGCTACCCTTTTGCTCTTAATATACCTACACAATCTCTTGGGATTTTCATTAACCCTGCCTTCCAGATTCATCTCATGCCCTCTTTTTGCCCTCCTGATTTCCCTCTTAAGCGTACTCTTATAGTCATCAAGGGATTCGCTTGTTGCTGATTGCCAAAACCTGCTCCTTTTTCCTGAACAGAGCCTTAATACCTCTTGTCAACCACGGTTCCCTAAACTTGTCAGCCTTGGCCTTCACCCTAGCAGGAACATGCTGCCCCTGGACTCTTGATATCACACATGTTCAGATGCAGCAAGTATTCAGGAAGGCAGATGGTATGTTGGCCTTCATTGCAAGAGTATTTGAGTACAGGAGCAAGGATAACTTGCTGGAGTCATACAGGGCCTTGTTCAGACCCCACCTGGAGCTTTATGTGCAGTTTGGATCTCCTTATCTGAGAAAGATGTACAGCAAAAGTTCACCGTTCCTAGGATAGCGGAACTGATATGATTGAGGCATTTGGGTTTAAGTTCAATGAATTTAAAAGAATAAGAAAGAATCTCATGGAAGCCGTAAAATTCTCACATGACCTGTCAGATTACATGCAGGAAGGTTGTTACCAATGGCTGGAGAGTTTAGAAACAGGTCACTGCTTCAGGATTTGGGGTATTCCAATTAGAATCGAGATCGAAAAAAATTTCTTCAGTTGGAGAGTAGTGAACCTGTGGATCTCTCTACCACAGAAGGCAGTTCAGACCAAATCATGAAGTACTGGAGGAATGTTGAAGGAATCAAGAGATACGGGAAGAGGGTTGGGGCAAGGTACTGAAGTGGATGATTGGCCATGATCATATTGCATGGTGAAGCAGGCTGAAGGACAAATGACCTACTCCTATTTTCTGTGTTATCTCACTAATGTATTTTGAAGGTGTTAGTTTCTCTGACCTCTGCTAAATTGTTACTCCATTGGAGTGATAGATCAGTACAGTGCAGGAGCAGGCCCTTCGGCCCATGTCTGTACCGAACACGATGCTGAATTAAGCTAAATCTCTTCTGCCTGCACATGACCCATCTTCCTCTATTCCCTGCATACTCGTGTGTCTGCCTAAAAGCCTCTTAAATGCCACTATCATATCTGCTTCCGCCATTACCCCTGGCAGCCTGTTCCAGGCACCTACCACTCTGTGTCTTTAAAAAAACTTGCTCCATGCATCTCCTTTGAACTTTGCTCCTCTAACCTTAAATGTCTGTATTCTAGTAGTTGACATTTCTCCCCTGTGAGAGAGATTTTGATTGTCTACCCTATTTATGCCTCTCATAATTATGAACTTTTTTATCAGGTCTTACCTCAGCCTCCACTGCTCCAGAGAAAACAACCCAAGTTTGTTCACCTCATACCCCCTAATCCAGGTAGCATCCTGGTAAACCTCTTCTGTACCCTTTCTATTCTTCCTATAATGGGGTGACCAGAACTGCACACAATACTCCAGGTGCGGCCTAACCAAAGTTTTATACAGCTGCAACATGACTTCCTTGCTCTTGTACTCTATGTAAACGCTTACACAGTTTAGCTATTTGAAAATATTGGGAGCTGAGGGTTAAAGCGTGCTCAGGGTTATGTAACCGTACCCTCACTGACTGCAACTCTCCATAGAAACCCACTGATACAATGGGGTGTGGTACCTGACCCTTTCATTGTGGGCTCATGCCCCTCTCTGCAGGGTCCTTATCCTGCACAATTATCTTAAATGCACAACAATTTATGTGCATGATTTCAAAAAGCTTATTACAAAGTCTTAGGTATTTGTGATGGTTAACAAAATAATATAAAGTTGATTTGTTTAATTTGTTATCCTCTCCTCTGATGTCTGATCATTGTATTTATGGTTCCAGCCATTGAAAAAAGCACTACGGATGATGGGGGCTCCCAACTTGATCAATGATAACAGCATGGATTGTGGACTCAGTTACAGTGTTATTTCTTACCTCAAGAAACTTAGCCAACAGGTAAATGCTTCCTGTCAGTGTTTGGCATGGGCAGGCTGTCTGCAGGACATTGCAAAAGTTATCCCCAGAGGGTAGGGGATGGTAATGGTTATTTCTGTGCATAGGATGGCTGTGGGATGGGTGGCATGGTCACAAGATCACAAGACAAGGGAGCAGAAGTAGGCCATTCGGCCCATCGAGTCTGCTCCATGAGCTAAGGAAAAGAAAAAGAGAAAAGAAAGGGAAAAAGAAATGAGAAATGGAAAATAAAACAACTATTCCTTTTTAGCCCCAAATTCCGGCCTTATCCCCATATCCCTTGATACCTTGACTAATTAGATACCTACCTATCTCCTCCTTAAACACCTCCAATGATCAGGCCTCCACTGCTGTACGTGGCAAAGAATTCCATAATTTCACTACCCTCTGGCTAAAGAAATTTCTCCTCATTTCTGTTTTAAACATGTACCTTCTAATTCTAAGATTGTGCCCTCTGGTCCTGGACTCACCCACCGAGGGAAACAGCTTAGCCACATCTACTCTGTCCAGTCCTTTCAACATTCTAAAAGAAGCATGAGGTCCGCTCTCATTCTTCTGTACTCCAGTGAGTACAGTCCAAGAGCCGACAAACGCTCATCATATGTAAGCCCTTTCATTCCGGGAATCATCCTCGTAAATCTCCTCTGAACCCTTTCCAACATCAGCACATCCTTCCTAAGATAGGGGCCCAAAACTGCATGCAGTATTCCAAATGAGGCCTCACTAGTGCCCCATAGAGCCTCATCAACACTTCCCTACTTTTATACACTATACCTCTCGAAATGAATGCCAACATAGCATTCTCTTTCCTTACTGCCGATCCAACCTGGTGGTTAACCTTTAGGGTATCCTGCACGAGTCCCTTTGTACTTCTGTACTTTGAATTTTCTCCCCTTCTAGATAATAATCTGCCCGTTTATTTCTTTATCCAAAGTGGACAATGGCACACTTCTCAACATTGAATCTCATCTGCCATTTCCTTGTCCATTCTCCTAAACTATCTAGGTCTCTCTGCAACCTTCCTGTCTCCTCAATACTCCCTACTCCTCCACCTATCTTGGTGTCATCTGCAAACTTAGCCACAAAACCATTTACTCCATCATCCAAATCGCTAATGTACAGAGTAAAAAGAAGCGTCCCCAATACCGACCCCTGCGGAACACCACTAGTAACCAGTAGCCAACCAGAACAGGATCCTTTTATTCTCACCCTTTGCTTTCTGCCTACCAGCCAATGCTCCACCCATTCTGTTATCCTACCTGTAATTCCATGACCTCTCATCTTATTAATTAGCCTCTTGTGCGGCACCTTGTCAAAGGCCTTTTGAAAGTCTAAATACCCAACATCTACAGCCTCTCCCTTATCCACCCTACCTGAGATTTCCTCAAAAAACTCCAATAGGTTGGTCAGGCAGGATCTTCCCTTCACGAAACCATGCCGGCTTGGACCTATCTTGCCTTGCACCTCTAGGTATTCCATAACCTCATCCATGGGGATCGATTCTAATAACTTTCCCACCACCAATGTCAGACTAATAAGTCTGTAATTTCCTTTATGCTGGCTCCCACCTTTCTTATACAGCGGAACTACATTTGCGACCCTCCAGTCCTCCAGAATCATGCCGGAGTCTATCGATTCCTGGAAGATTATCACCAGTGCCTCTGCAATCTCTAAAGCCACCTCCTTCAGAACCCGGGAATGTACCTCATCCAGTCCGAGAGACTTATCTGTATTTAGTCCATTTAGCTTTCCTAGCACCTTCTCTCTAGTAATATTAACTGAACTCAGTTCCATTCCTTGAGACCCCTGACTATCCAGTATATTGCTGATGTCCTCCACAGTGAAAACCGATGCAAAATACTCATTTAGTTCCTCTGCCATCTCTTTTATCATCCATTATAATCTCTCCCGCACCGTTATCGATTGGTCCTATATCAACCCATGTCTCTCTTTTACTCTTCAGATATTATCTGCCAACTTCCTTTCAAAGTTCATCTTTTCTTTCCTAATGACCTTAGTTTCTTTCTGCAGGTTTTTAAAAGTTTCCCAGTCTTCTATTTTCCCACCAATTCTTGCTTCCTTGTATGCCCTCCCTTTTGCTCTTATTTTAGCCTTAACCTCTCTCGTTATCCACATTCGTGCCTTTTTTCCATTCAAACCCTTTTTTTTCTTGGAATATATCTATCCTGCATTTTCCTTATTTCTTGTAGAAATTCTATCCATTTCTGCTCTGCTGTCCCTCCACTAGCTTCCAATCAACTTGGGCCTGCTCCTCTCTCATGCCACAGTAATTTCCTTTGTTCCACTGAAATATCGATGCACCAGTTATCAGCTTCTCCTTCTCAGATTTGAAACTGAACTCAATCATATTGTGATCACAAGTTCCTAATGGTTCCTTTACCTTTAGTTCCCTAATCACCTCCAGTTTGTTACACAGCACCCAATCCAAAACAGCCGATCCCCTGGTGGGCTCATCAACAAGTTGCTCCAAAAAGCCGTCCCGTAGACATTCCACAAACTCACTCTCCTGAGATCTACTGCCTTGCTGGATTTCCCAATCCACCTTCATGTTAAAATCCCCCATAATTATCTTAACGTTGTCACTCTGACACGTTTTTTTCTATTTCTAACTAACTTATAGTCCACATCCTGACTGCTGTTGGGGGCCTATATATAACTGCTATTATTGTCCTTTTACCCTTGCTATTTCTCAGCTCCACCCATAAGGATTCCACTTCTTCGGATCCAATGTCCTTCCTTTCTATTGATTTTATATCATTACTAACCATCAGGGCCACACCACCCCCTCCGCATACCCGCCTATCCTTCCAATACACTGTGTACCCCTGGACATTCAGTTCCCAATCACATCCGTCATAAAGCCATGACTCAGTGACTGCCACAATGTCGTATTTATTCATCTGTAGTTGTGCCACTAGGTCATCCACTTTATTCCTAATGCTACGTGTATTTAAATATAGTACATTTAGGCCAGTATCTGCTACTGATTTTGTTGTACCTCAATTGTTCAGCAAATTATTCTGACTTTTCACCTGCCTGTCCTTCTTACCATCCTCACTGCACACTATCTTGGACTTCTTTCTATAAACCTCTTCCTCTACCCTAACATCTTGTATCCTAACAACCTGGTTTCCATCCCCCTGCCAGATTAGTTTAAACCACCCCCAACCTCCCCCCCCCCACCCCAAACAGCTAAATTAAATATTCCCGCCAGGATATTGGACCCCTTGGAGTTTAGGTGTGTAACCCATCCTTAGTGAATAGGTCATGCCTCCCCCAAAAAAGGTCCCAATGATCCAGAAATTTGAAGCCCTGCCCCCTGCACCAGTCACTCAGCCACACATTCATCTGCCAGATCTTTCTATTCTTACTTCCATTAGCACGTGGCACAGGTAGTAATCCTGAAGTTACCACCTTAGAGGTCCTACTTCTCAACCTTCTTCCTAACTCCTTTTATTCCTCCTTCAGGACCTCTTGTCTTTTTCTACCCATGTCATTGGTACCTACATGTACAAAGACGTCTGGCTGATCACCCTCTCCCCTCAGAATATTCTGGACCCGGTCCGTGACATCCTGTACCCTGGCACCAGGGAGGTAACACACCATCTGGGATTCATTGTCGGGTTCACAGAATCTCTTATCTGTTCCTCTCACTATAGAATCCCCAATAACCACTGCATTACTCCTTCCCCGCTGGACCACAGTACCAGGCACAGTGCCAAGGTCCCGGTTGCTGTGGTCTTCCTCTGTCGGGTCATCCTCTCCAACAGAATCTAAAATGAGATACCGATTTTCAAGGGGGACCGCCACAGAGGTACTCTCTACAAACTCTTTATAACTTCTGTCTATTTCTTGCTCATTCTCCCTAATCAGCCAGATGTCAGCGAGCTGCTGCTCCAGACTCTCAACACGTTCCTTGAGGAGCCACATCTCGATGCACTTTTTGCAGATGTAGTCATCGGGGAGGCTGGTAGTCTCCCAGGGTCCCCACATCTGGCACTCCAAACATAGGACCAATCCCAGATGCAGACTGCTACGGCACTGTCCAATACTATACTACTAAGATAAATAAACCAGCGACTTACATCCGCTCTATAAATCTCGCCTCTTACCGGTGTTGGGGGAGGCAGTAGTGGGGAAAACCACATGGTGCAACATGAACCATCCAATACTGGAAGGTTGCCCATCTGATAACGGATCTGAACTCTGTTTTCTGAGCCAATTTGTGTAGCATCAGGGTTGTGATCAGCCCCAATTACTATCACTAGAAAGTGTATGTATGTGGATCGTGCAGTATCAGACCTAGCTGTCTCAGATTTTACCTCGAATATATGCTGTCTTTGTTCACTTGGTCTGATTTTGAATGTTGTGTTTGAGAGCAAGTAAGCAGTTTTAGAACATAGAATACTACAGCACAGTTCAGGCCCTTTGGCCCACAATGTTGTGCCGACATTTTATCCTGCTCTAAGATCTATCTAACCCTTCCCTCCCACATAGCCCCTTATTTTTCTATCATTCATGTGTCTATCTAATAGTCTCTTAAATGTTCCTAATGTATCTGCCCCCACAACCTCTGCAGGCAGTGCGTTCCATGCACCCACCACACTCTGTGTAAAAAAAACTTATCCCTGACATCCCCCTTGTGCCTTCCTCCAATCACCTTAAAATTATATCGCCTTGTGTTAGCCATTGTCGCACTGAGAAAAAGTCTCTGACTGTCCACTCGATCTATGCCTCTTATCTTGTACACCTCTACCAAGTCACCTCTCATCCTCCTTCTCTCCAAAGAGAAAAGCCCTAGCTCACTCAACCTATCCTCATAAGGCATGCTCTCCAATCCAGGCAACATCCTGGTAAATCTCTTCTGCACCCTCTCTAAAGCTTCCACATCCTTCCTATAATAAGGCGACCAGAGCTGAACACAATACTGCCAAGTGTGGTCTGACCAGAGTTCTATAGAGCTGCAACATCACCTCGCGGGTCTTGAACTCAATCCCCCGACTAATGAAGGCCAACACTCTGTACGCCTTCTTAACAACCCCACCAACCTGTATGGCAACCTTGAGGGATCTATGGATGTGGACCCCAAGATCCCTCTGTTCCTCCACACTGCTAAGAGTCCTGCCATTAACTTTGTGTTCTGTGTTCTGCCTTCAAATTCGATCTCTTGAAATATATCACTTCACACATCCGGGTTGGACTCCATCTGCCACTTCTCAGCCCAGCTCAGCATTCTATCAATGTCCTGTTGTAAGCTACAGCAACCTCCTACACTATCCACAACACCACCAACCTTTGTATCATCAGCAAACTTACTAACCCACCCCTCCACATCCTCATCCAAGGCATTTATAAAAATCACAAAGAGCAGGGGTCCCAGAACGGATCCCTGCAGAACACCACTGGTCACCGACCTCTAGGCAGAATATGCTCCATCTCCCACCACCCTCTGTCTTCTATGGGCGAGCCAATTCTGAATCCACACAGCCAGGTTTCCCTGGATCCCATGCCTCCTGACTTTCTAAATAAGCCTTCCATGAGGAACCTTATCAAATGCCTTACTAAAATCCATGTACACCACATCCACTGCTCTATCTTCATCAATGTGCTTTGTCACATCCTCAAAGAATTCAGTCAGGCTCATGAGGGGGAAAGAAATCTGGCACATGAATTGTAGGGAAATCGCTGTAGGACAGTTAGTCATACAGCACAGAAACAGGCCCTTCGGTCCAACTGTTCCATTCCGACCAAGGTTCTCCATCCAAGCTAGTCCCATTTGCTAGCATTTGGCCCATAACCTTCTAAACCTTTCAAATCTGTGTACCTGTCTTTTAAAAAATTGTTATTGTACCTGCCTCAACCACTTCCTCTGGCAGCTCAGTTGTTAGAACGTCTTTGATTTGTTACTTAAGTATTGTTGTTAAATGGAACAGCATGTTTTTATTAAAAAAATATGATTTTAAATGGAGAAAGACTGAGAATAAAGAAATTTGGGAGTCCTTTTTATACGAAACAGTTATCACATAGCTAGCAGGTAATTGGGAAGGCTAATGGAATGCTGGCTTTTATTTCAAGGCACTCGAGGCCACAGGTAGTGTACCATGAACAGTTTTGGTCCCCTTATTTAAGGAAAGATGTATTAACTTTGGAGGCAGTTCAGAGAAGGTTGACTGGGATGAATTGGGGTGTGGAGAGATTGCCTTGTGAAGAAACCTCAACTTGGAGTTTAGATGAATGAGAGGCAGTGCAGCTGGTAAACCCACTGTCTCACAGCACCAGAGACCCTAGGGAGTTTGCAAATTCTTCCTGTGACCGTATGGGTTTCCTCCTGGGTGCTCCTGTTTCCTCTGACATCCTAAGATGTGTGAGTTGGTAGGTTAATTGACTGCAGTAAATTGTCCTTTGTGTGTGTGGGAGGTGGGGGGGGGGGAGGTTTGTTGATGGGGAGAGAATAAAAAAATGAGATTAATGTAAGATTAAAGTAAATGGGTGGTTGATGGTCAGAGTTAGTGAGCTGAAGGGCCTATTTCTGTGTTGTAATTCTCTGTAACTGTTGAAACATGTTAGATTTTTGGGGCTTGACAGTATAAATGCTGGGAAAATGTTTCTGCTTGGGAGTTTACACCATAGTTTTGGAATAAAGGGACTCCCATTTGAGTCTGGGATGAATTATTTCTTCTCTAGCAGGGTGAGAGTCTTTGGAATTCCTTTTTCCAGAAAGCTGTGGAGGCTGAATATATTCAGAGCTGAGATAAATTTTTAATCAGTAAAAGAATTGAGGGTATAGGACAAGGGCAGAAAAGTAGATGAGGAATGTTGTATTAGTTATGATATTACTGAATGGCCTATTCCTCTACCTATTCCTTATGGTCTAAAAGATGTACAAGTATGATGTAGTATTTTCAGATTGAAATTTTTAATTTGAAGTACCGTATTTTGAGTTTTTTTGAGGCATTTTTGATCAGTTTGGGGGGAAAGTACACGTTGGTGGTTATGCTTCAAAGTGGAGAGTACTCACACTTTGAAGTTGGCAGTAGATTGACAGTGGTTAAAATCCTAATAGTCCCAAAGTCTCTAATTGGCAATGTTTTAGCCTTATTGGTAATCAACCAGCAGCTATTGTGGTGCCTGCAACATAGTGACAGATCTGATTTTCCAATTCTGGTCACAAGAGTTTAAAAAGCATATAGAGCCAAAAGAATGTGTGTAAAACTAAAATAAGGATGACAGCAGAAGTACCAGTTTATACCTCAAGGAAAGGACGGACAGACTGGGTCACTTTGTATTCCTAAAAAGGAGAATTTGAGGGGTGACCTGATGGATGTCTATGAAATTATGGAAAAGAAAAAGTATTCCAGTGTGGAAAAGGGAAAGACTAGATGCCATTTAATATAAGAAATTACTGGAAAATCAAGTGATTTCAGTCAGAAGTATCAAGAGAATAGTGAGAATGAGGAACTTGCTCCCACAGTAGTATGTATTTTGGGGGAAGCTGAATAAGTCCAAAAAGGAAAGTGGAATAAAAGAAAATGTTAAATGAACAAAGATGAGATAATGCTTAGATGGAACATGTACACTGGCATGTACTGATGGTCTGTCTATTCTGTGTGATTCTCTTCCAGCTGTGAATGCAAGGTGATACAAATAAACATGACAAATCAGGACCTTAAAAGTTCTCATTTCAGAAGAATGCAGAATATTTGGTCTATTTGTGTGCGATTGGTTGTTGGGGGTGAGGTGGACTGGGATTTGGGAAGGGAAAAGAAGCAAAGCACGTTCACTATCTTGTATTGCATGAAAACAAATATTGCTTAAGTGAGTGAGTTTGACAAATGAATGCAGGATATGGTTGCTGTAAATTCTTAACAGTCCTTTCTCAATTCAATTCTTGTAGGTTTGAGCATATGCAGAAACAACAAATCTTGATCAAATACCAAAGGAGTGGTATTGTTGCTTTTGCTGGGTTACTTGAATATGAAAGTAGATATTGGGTAGTGCAAGTCTACTGCACATCAGGGTAATGGCAACACTTACAGGGATGGCTGGCACCAAATCTGAGGGTTTTGACAGGATCTATATATGATAGAAATGAAACAAAACATAAATGCTGCAAGAACTCAGCCAGTCAAGTGGCATCTGTGGAAAGAGAAACCAGTCGATGTTTTGGGTCAGCCACCCTTCCTCAGGTTGTGGCGAAATGTTGCTCACCTGAAATGTTAACAAATTTCTCTTTCCACAGATGCTGCTTGACTGGCTGAGTTCTTCCAGCACTTCTGTTTTGTTTCAGATTCCAGCATCTGCAGTTTTATTTGTTTTCCATGATAGAACTGATGTATTTTTCAGGCCAAAATAGAGTCAGATCGTATAATTGCATCTGTTGGGAAAAAGACTCCACAGGAGCTGGGAATCAAGGTTAAGAACCAATCTAGTGTACTGTCCCTGGCTCATCGCAGAGATTTTAAGCAACTTCTGCAAGGAATCACTGGGGAAGTACCTCTCCGACCCTTGGAACTAAGCATGAAGGAATTTGCTGGCTTTCAGATAGCAATCCTAAGCAAGGTAAATGATGCTTCCATTTGTTAATGTTTGTGGAAGTAGAATTTGCTGATGATGCTGTGACAGAGGCTTTGTTGCCTTGTGAAGTATTTTGAGGAAAATTGTTTTTGAAATTTTTTTCCAAGAAAATTCAATTTAAAAGTGCCCTTGTCTTCAAAACATAGGATGTTAAACCTCAGACTTACAGGAATGCCTATGATATTCCTCGCCGGAGCCTGTTAGACCAGCTAACTAGAATGAGATCAAATCTACTGAAAACAACACAGAAATTGATTCGAGGGCAAGATGAAGGTAAGGAAAATGACTGGAATAATCCAAAATAGTGCATGCACACTGTTTTACATCTTGCTGATTACAAAGAGGTCCTTGTAAGATGCTATGCATTGGAGATGCAAAAAAAAGGTCAAAAAATATAGAAAACCTATGGGCTGGGTGTCTCGAGCAGTTGAAGGCCACAGTAGTGTAGAGAGGTGACACGGTAGCATAGTGGTTAGTGTAACTCTATTACAGCGCCAGTGACCCGCGTTCAATTCTGGCCACTTTCTGGAAGGAGTTTGTACGTTCTCCCCATGACTGCGTGGGTTTCCTCTGAGTGCTCAGGTTTCCTCCCACATTCCAAAGATGTACAGGTTAGGAAGTTGTGGGCATGCTATGTTGGCGCTGGAAGCGTGGCGACACTTGCGGGCTGTCCCCAGAACACTCTACGCAAAGATGCTTTTCACAGTGTGTTTCGATGTACACGTGACTAATAAAGAAATCTTAATCTTAACTGGTGCGCTGTGAGGCTGAATGTAGTTTTAGTTCACATGGAAGTTCCCTTTAGATGAAATCTTCTAAGGTTGGCATAAAAAGGCAGCCAAAGCTGGAAATGCTCTGATGCAATCAGTCAACTAAGGGTAGAAGCAGGGTAGGCCGGTCCAACCACTGGATAGTGGAGCATGCTGATGGCATTGGCCAAGCCAAGCAGGGAATACACCAGGATTGGTCTCACAGCTGTATTGTTCAGCTGCTGAAAGGAGTTTTGGAAATGTTCAGTTTCATTGCTTTGTTTTTAAGTAAAGCCACTATTAGGATACTTAAAGTAAAGAACAGAGTATAGTTTCAGATCTGCTTTTGTAACAGGATATTTAATCTGTCTAATTTCACCACAGTGATTAAATTACTAGACTAGTAATTCACCATCAAACTCACAGACAAGGGTGGTGCTGTTGTAGTCTGGCGGACTGACGTCTACCTTGCAGAGGCCAGGCGGCAGCTCTCAGACACCTCTTACCTACCCCTGGACCAGGACCTCACTAACGATCATCAGGCCATTATCTCCTGTACCATCACAGACTTCACCTGTGGAGATCTCCCCTCCACAGCCTCCAAACTTGTTGTTCCCCAACTCTGCACTGCCTGTTTCTACCATCTGCCCATCAAAACTTCCCCCCTCTTTTTCACCCTGCCCCTGCAAAAGTCTGGATCCACCTATCACCTGCCAGCTCTTGCTCCATCCCTTCCCTCCACATTCTTATATTGGCTATCTCCCCTCTTCCCTTCAGTTCAGACGAAGGGTCTCGACCCAAAATGTCAACTGTCCACTTTCCTGCATAGATGCTGTCTGACCCACTGAGTTCCTCCAGCATCTTGTGTTGCTAGTAATCCAGAGTAACAATCTGGACCTATAAATTTAAATCCCACCACTAGCTAGGAAATTCAAAATCAGTCAATTAAGTAACCTGGAGTTAAAATAAAGTCAGTGTTTGTAAAAGTGTCATGTAACTGTTATAAAAACTAGAGCTGTCATTTAATCATTGTTAAAGTGCAGTCTGTGTGGAGAGAAATTATTGTTATTGCATCTGTTACTATGTCATAGTCCTCCATATTTGCTATCTAATTTCTTTAATGAATTTAATTCCTTTAAATGAATCTATTCTGTAAGTATTCTGGGCTAGCAGTTGGTTAGAGTTAATCACACTCATTAATGTTAAAACAAGCTTGTTTTCTCTCTTCTCCAGTTCTGACTACAGGTCTTCAGCCTGAAGCATTAACTCAGTTTCTCTTTCCACAGATGCTGCCGGACCTGCTGAGTGTTTCCAGCATTTTCTGTTTCCCTTTCAGCTTTTTCTGCTCCAGGGAGAGCAACCCCAGCTCCAATCTAACCACTCAGTTGAAAGCCTTCATTCCTAGAACTATCTAGGACCTTCGCATTTTTCGTAAGGTCAGGTGACTGGGATGCAGTGTTCAATGCAGGTTCAACATAACTTCACTGATTTTCACTTTGCTTCCATTTATGAATCTTGTCTGCTTTACTAACCACGCTGTCAAGATCATTTGAACAGAAATTGCGGGAAATACTCAGCATGTCATGCAGCATCTCTGTCAACGTGTCCTGCTGCTTAAGTATTTAGGTGTGTATGTACCTTGATCTTTCTGTCTCTGCAACACTGTTTAGTGCTACTATTTAGTCTCCACTAGGTCAGAACTTCCATCCCAATGCCAGGACTTCCTCTGGAAGCCTAATTTCTGTAGTTAGCTCCAGCCTAAGCTGGTGGTTGTATATTTTGCCCAGCATTTGCCAGTTGCAGTTGTAGATAGGGAAGAAGGTTGTCTAGGGAAACAGATGAGGACATGTATCAGCTGGAAAGTTGAGCAGACTGATAGCAGATGGAATTTAATCCAGACAAGTGTAAGGAGGTGCACTTTGAAGTCACATTCTGGTAGGGTAAATGGCATAGATCTTGGGCATGTTGATGTACAGAGAGACCTTGGGGGTACGTCCATGTCTCCCTGAAAATAGAGGCAAAGGTAGATAGGCTAGTGAAGAAGACATCTGCTATGCTTGCCTTCATAAGCCAAAGGCACTAAGTATAAGAGTTGGGATGTCAAGTTGCAGCTGTAAAAAACACTGATTAGACCAAGTATTGTGTGCAGTTCTGGTCTCCACGCTACAGGAAAGATGTGGTAAAATTAGAGAGTGGAGAATAGATTCACCAGGGTGTTGCTTGGAATGGAGGGCTGTGAGATTGGATAGGCTGGGTTTATTTTTGGAGACACGAGACTGCAGATGCTGGAAGCTGGAGCAAAAAGCAAAATGCTGGAGGAACTCAGTGGGTCAGGCAGCATCTGTGTCGGGAAGTGGACAGCTGACGTTTTGGGTTGAGACCCTTCATCTGAACTGGTTTATAAAATTGTGTGGGGCATAGATAGGACAGATGGCTGGAGCCTTCTTTCTCAAAGCAGGGAGTTTAGAACTAGAGGGCACAGCTTTAAGGGGAGAAGTTTAAATGTGGTCTGAGGGATGTTTTTCACACAGAATGGTGGTTATCGAGAACGAGCTGCCAGGGGAGGTGTTGGAGGTAGATACAGTTACTAAGTTTAAAAGGCATTTGGACAGCCACTTGGTTAGGAAAGGTATAAAAGGATACGAGCCTAATGCAAGCCAATGGGATTAGCATCAGGATCAGCATAGACGAGGTGGGCCGAATAGGCCAGTTTTGGTACTGTACGATTCTGTAGAACTACCTTTGCTGCACTTGGAGTCCAGTAGGGTTCCATGATTTCATGGCCTCCCAATCCTCAGGTAGGGAAATCTGTCTGAGCCTGGATTATTGAATGGGAGACGTTGGCTTTTGTGAGTTATATATCAACTGTATATTATTTTAATTAATTTTGTCTGTGGGTATCCTTTTCAGCTGAAATGTTAAAGAATATTTTGTCTTTTTAAGTGTACCAGTTGTTACTGAATTTTTGTAAATGTCAGAGTTTCATAAATTTTAAATGGCTTTGATCAAAATGACAGATTTGACAGTTTGAGAACCTAGGGATGCACCTTGCTGCCCATCAAAGCGGTGCTGTGTGTGCAGCAGCTAACCACACCAAGGTAGCCCCTATCTCCACTGGGCTATAATGAAGTGCTGGGATCTGGGCTGCCAGTGGAAGACTGCATAAAGACCAATCTGGAGCCCACATGAACCTGTGATTCTGCCCCAATGCCCTTCCTTATTCTTTCTGCCAAAATTTCTCTGTTCTAAATTTAGATTGACAGTTTAAACTTTGGAATCAAAAACACAATTTCTAAATTTGTACCAAATTGGAGGGGATAGGTAATATTGAGGAGAATTACAACAAACTGAAAGACCATATTAATAAACTGGTCAGATAATTGTTAAATGAATTCAACACAAGTAAATGTGAACGACCACATTTTGGTAGAAAGAAGAGGAAGCTCACTTTATGTGATAGGGTGCAAATCTGTGTGGAGTCGAGGAACAAATGCATCTCAAGATGGGTGGGAGATATTTAAAAGGTATACAAAATATGCCTCTTATTGTATAGACAGAAGGGACATTGTGTAGGCAGAAGGGATTAGTAGTTTAATTAGTTCAGCACAACATCATGGGCCAAAGTGCCTGTTCCTGTGTTGTGCTGTTCTATGTTCTTTAAAATCGTGAGGGGCACAGATAAAGTGAATGATCAGCCTTTTTCCCAGGGTAGGGGAGTCTAGACGTGGAGGGCGTAGGTTTAAGATGAGAGGGGAAAGATTTAGAGGACCTGAGGGGCAACTTCATACAGAGGGTGGAAGAATATGGACCGAGCTGCTAGAGGTGGGTATAACAGACACGGACAGGTACATAGATAGAAAAGGTTTAGAGGGATATGGGCCAAATGCAGGTAAATGGGACTAGCTCAGGTAGGCAACTTGTTGGGCATGCTGTATGACTCTATGACTTTAATGCCCATCACCAATTAGCACCAGACTGAGTCCAAGATGAGATGTGAATGAGCTTATGGATATCAGCAGTTCTCAGCAATCTATTATGAAATAAGACAAAAATGAAATTTACAAAACACAGAAAATACTGGAAACACTCAGCAAGTTGGGCAAGATCTGTGAAAAGAGAAACAGTTAATGCTTCAGTCTGGGATCCTTCATCAGAATAAATCTGGTGACTCTAAACTCGGCATCCATGAGCTGCTGTAGTGATCCGTAGCAGCGGTACTGTCTTCCACTGCAATATGTAATGTCTGGAGCATTATGCTTCACTGTGCTGTTGCTGTCAAGTCAGAGAATCAAACCTAGTTAATTCAGAAGTGTGAAAGGGTAGGCTGACAGCAAGATTACTTAAAAATGAGGTGTAAAGCTGCAACACATGACTACATGAATTTAAATGGCTTGAAATAAAGCGAAGTGATGCCATAACCAATGAATCAGGTCAAAGCTCTACAGACTTGCCACAACCAATTGTGCATGATAATGGACAGTTTATGGAAGGAGGAAGCTCCAAAAACAATCCCCTTGGTAAATTGGTTTATTATTGTCTCGTGTACCAAGGTACAGTGAAAAACTTGACTAGCATACCATCCATACTGATCAATTCATTACAACAGTGCATTGAGGTGTACAAGGTAAAACAATAACAGAATGCAGAATAAAGTGTTACAGTTACAGAGAAAGTGTAATGCATGGCCATAATGAGGTAGATTGAGGTCAAGAGTCCATCCTCAATAGCAGGGCTCAGCAGGTGAGTACCAAAGATGAGGCTAAAGCTTTTGCAACAGAAAATACCAGAAATCCTGAGTGAATAATCCATCTCTGCTCCTCTGATCCCCATCATCACATCAGCCATACTTCGAGCAGTTCAGAGCTGCTTCCTCAGCTCTAGTGACCCTAGTTCAATCCTGACCTCTGCTGCTGTTGTGTGGAATTTGTATGTTCACTCTGTGACTGTGTGGGTTTCCCCCAGGTGCTCCAGTTTCCTCCCACATCCCAAAGATGTGCAAGTTGATGAGTTAATTGGCCCCTGTAAATTGTAGATAAGTGGTGAATCTGGGGGAAGTTAACAGGAATGTAGGGAGAATAAAAAAGGATTATGGTAAATTGGTCATGATGGCCAATGCAGACTCTGTGCTGAAAGGCCTGTTTCCATGCTGTATGATTCTCTGAAATAGCTGAGACCAGTAGATATAGTAAAGTCTATAGGACCAAGTGTCCCAGTTTTGATGCTGAAGAATTGCACTCCAGACCGAGCAATGCCTCCTGCCAAATTGTTCCTGTACAGTTAAAACACTGGCATCTATGTGGAAAATTGCCCAGGTGTGCCCTACCTTAAATCTAGGATAAATTCAATCTGGTTAATTACCAACCAATTAGTCTATTCTCAATCATCAAAGCAAAAGAAGATATCAATAGTGCTTATCAGGTGGCAGTTAGTGGCTGAGTAACTCTTTCATTGATGCTTAGTTTGGGTTTCACCGGGACCATTTAACTCCATATTTCTTTATTAATTTATTGCAACCATGGGATGAAGGAGTTGAATTCCAGAGGTGTTTGCTTTGTGCATCATTGGCAAAATGCAATCCAGTGAAGTTTCTTTTCAAGATTACTCTGACAACAAAAACAAAAATGTTGGAAAAGCTCAGCAGATCTAGCAGCATCTGCGGAAAGAGAAGCAGTCAACATTTTAGGTCTAATCCTTTGTCAGAACTGGGAGAGAGATGCAAGTTAATTTGGGAAAATATGGGGAAGAGATGTGACATCAAATGTTTTTCTGCATCTTGTCTATTTCCTGCACCTCTGCTTTTACCGCTGCTGGATGGAATGGAATAAGAACAGAGACACGAGTGCAGATGCTGTAATCTGGAGCAAAACAAACTACTTAAGGAACTCGCGAGATTTTCCAGATGCTGGAATCTGGAACAACAAGCACAAAATGCTGGAGGAATTCAGCAGGTCAGGCAGCATCTATGGAGGGAAATAAACAGCCGACGTTTCGGATCGACACCCTTCATCAGGACTACTGACCCTTCATCCCAGTCCTGATGAAGGGTCTTGACCCAAAATGTCAACTGTTTATTTCCCTCCATAGATGCTGCCTGGCCTGCTGAGTTCCTCCAGCATTTTGTGTATATTACTTAAGGAACTCAGTGGGTCAGGCAGCATCTATGGAGGCAGAAGGATGTCAACATTTCAGGTTGAGACCCTGCATCAGAAATAAAAACAGACTTTGCCTGGTCCTTCACTCCACCAGCCTCCACATTCAATGTTTCTCCTTTCATCTTCTCTACTCTGACAGCACCTACCAACCCAAATTATTTGAAGATCTAGAGGTCTATTTGAATAAAACATTCACATGAAGGTTATCAAGAGCCCTTCCACAGGAATTAAGTCCAGCCCATAGACAACTCCACTGCACATGTGAACTCCCATTGGTGTTCAAAAGGGCAGCACAGACTTTTCAGCTCTCAGTGCAAGTAAGAAGTTGCTGTCCACATTTCATTAAATAGACTTTTCTTTACATGAAAGAAACCAGTAAGTTTAAATGCAATTAATTGTTTTAAACAATAGTTTGTGTTTAAATAACTCTTTGAATATCTTTTTAATACTTCCCAGTTACTTTTAATGGTGGTGTCAAAGTTCACCAACATTCAGCTCTACTGTCAGCTTTGATAGCCAGTGAGCTTGAGGACAGGATCTCACTGGTTCTAGAAGCACAATTTTGATCAGAGAGCCTCTGCATTGCACACGCTGAGCTTCCCCGAACAACAGGGATTTGGCCATCTGGTGGAAAAGTGCACCCAGGATCACTCTGGGAGAAAAAGTGCAGTTCGAAGATAGTTGACTATTGATCAAGAACACAGCAGAAGATCTGCCCCAACGCTTGTTAGTTCACAAGGCCATCTAATTGAGAGAAATTAAGGGGATGGTAAAAAGCACCTGATTTACATGGAGAATTCACAATGTTATTGTTTCTGCGGCATTAATCCTGCATCTGCTCTTTGTTTCTTCATTATCTGCATTTGAGAGAAATATTAATTACCCTTGAACTAATATAGCAATGGGATCTCTGACTCTAGGGAATTATCACAAACATCTCTCCTAAACTCTTAAAAATTCCTGCCTCTCTTTTACTGATACAGTGCAGCCTTTTCCCTCCTATCTCAGCATCTGCCACTTGCTGCATCAGCTATAACTCAGCATAAGCAATGATATTCCTAAGGAATTTCGTAGGAAAATTTCCTGATGGATTCATGTAAACAGGGTATCTGCTGGTAATGCAGTTTATTTGGAGAACACAGGAGCCTCCCTGCATTGTTGGGTGTTTAATTATTATGCTGCTAGATGTGCAAAACTAGGTCACCATAAAACAATAACCCAATTTTATCTGATTTTACCCAGTTCTGAAGTTGTTCTTTGAGTTCTAACTCACTTGATTGGGAAGCATTTACATCTGTGTGAAACCAGTGCAGCATGTTAGCACGATAGGTGGCAGGATAATTTGGTGTGCATCAACTGACAAAATGCTGCAGATCTAATTAAACGCTCGTCATGAGAATGAATTTAAACAAAATGAGTTATTTTATGTTCACTCTAGGATGTAGCAATCAAATGTTTATAATTATAACTAACACATGTATTGTAGCTATGCAAGTCTGTAGCAGTTAATGCCACCTTTATTTCAGATTATCTGCACAGTATTCCTGTGGCACAGATGGGCAACTATCAAGAATACCTGAAACTTATGCCCCCGCCTCTTCGTGAGATTGACCCAGACCAACCTAAGCGACTCCACACATTCGGGAATCCTTTCAAGCAGGACAAGAAGGTAGGTTGCTGAATAGGTCACCAAGTTCTTTAAGTATTAGATGATTCTAGTTAGATGGAGCAAGCTTTCGGGCATGGGATGTGAAATTGTAGTGCTAAATACTCTAACCAAGTTCAAACAACAAAATAGCAAACATGGGCTGAGATCCTTTCAAATTTCGGACTGACCATAGCATTTTGATATCTTGTTTGCGATAGCTTGTTCTTAGCAGTGACCACAAACTGTTCAGAATGTTCGATAGCACCAAATGCCCAGTCACTAGAATTAGTCTGTTGAAGACTGGGAATAAGGCCAGTGAAAACTGAGAGTGGTGGCAAGATGGCTAAAGGTTATACCACAGATGGAGGGAATTGATGGAATACTTGGTGGTCCAGATTGTAATAGGAAAGTTTGTAGATGAGACCCCAAATCAGTGTTTGAATTTCACATTAAAACAAACACTCCCTGGCTCAGAATTCCCTTGCAACATTTGTGTGCTGGCTGCTTGAATTTCTGTGAAATCATTTCATTAAAGAGATTAGGGTGCCTACCATGAGGATCACAAGATTCACTATTTTTCTTCAGGTCCTCCATCTGTCTGACAACTAAAGCAAAAGAGGCAGATTATGTTGCATATCTGTGCACCACTCTGATCTTTACTTGTACATGTTTGGCTCTTGGGTGGTGCAGGCTACTCATAAGAACATTACAGCATAGGGCAGGCCCTTTGGCCCACCATGTTGTGCTGAACCAATTAAACCAATGACTCATAATTAATCTAATCCCTCTTTCTCACATATTGACCATATTCTTCCTCCTCTGCAATTCATGTACCTATCTAAGAGTTTCTTAAATGTTCCCATGCTATCTGCCTCTACCACCACCCCTGGCAGTGTATTCCAGGCACCCACCACTCTGTGTGTGTGTGTGTGTGTGTGGGGGGGGGGGGGGCGCAAGGGGGAGAACTTGCCCCACACATCTCCTTTGTACTCTTTTCCCCTCTCACCTTAAATACATGCCCTCTAGCACTAGACGCTTCAACACTGGGATAAAGATACTGGCTGTCTTTTCTATGTATGCCTCGCATATTTTTCTAAACTTCTATCAGGTCTCCCTTCGGCCTCCGCCGCACTAGAGAAAACAGCCCCATCTTGTCCAACCTCTCCTCATAGCACGTGTCCTCCAGACCAGGCAGCATCCTGGTAAACCTCCTCTGCACCCCCTCCAATGCCTCCACATCTTTCCTATAATAAGGCAACCAGAATTTAACATAAAACTCTGAATGTGACTTAACCAGAGTTTTATAAAGCCATTACATAACTTCCTGGCTCTTGAACTCAATGTCTCAACTAATGAAGGCAAGCATGCCATACGCTGCCTTTACCACCCTATCAACTTGTGCTGTCACTTTTAGGGAGTGATGTACCTGGACGCCAAGATCCCTCTGTTCATCAGTGCTGTTAAGGATCCTGCCATTAACTGTGTACACTCCCTTCACGTTGGATCTCACAAAGTGCAATACCTCACACTTGCCTGGATTAAACTCCGTCTGCCACTTCTCCTTCCATATCTGCAACAGATCTATATCCTCATCCTTCGGCAATCTTCTATGCCATTCACACCACCAATATACAGATCCCTGTGGATAAGTGGCTCTTCATCTCACAAGGCCTGCATTATTGCCAGTGAAGGCTCCAGGCCTGCAATTGCTGGAGCTTTGGGTCAGCCAACTTGAACTTTAAATCTTTAGTCTCCCAGCATCACATCCTTAAATCCAACAACCACCCTTTCCCACCTGTGGCTGTCCGGCCTCTCAAAGCAGCTGATGCCCCAAAGCATGACCTCCCACCCATTCCTCACCCACCACCTCACGATATAAGAAGCATTTGTCAGCCTGCCGCTGATCTAATGAGCTGATCCAGGTAGCGAGAGGTTTCAGGGTCCATATTTCTACTTCCATCTTTTGGTTTCTGAATAATTTGACATTCTATTAAATACCAGAAGAATGGAGTGAGCATAAACCACGTTGTTCTGTTTAATTTCCATGGAGATCTCATTACCTTCTGTATTTGCTATAATTGTGCTTTGCTTTCTATTATAAGGGAATGATGATCGATGAGGCCGATGAGTTTGTTGCAGGTCCACAGAACAAGGTGAAACGACCTGGAGAACATAACACACCGGGATCGCTGAAGAGAAGACGTAGCATGTCACCATTACTGCGACGGCCTCAAACTCCACCTGTCATCAATCACATTGGAGGAAAGGGACCTCCGGTTGCAGGAGTCCAATCACAGGGCTGTCCTGTAAAGCCTCTAGAAGTACATAATGGTAAAGGCATTTCTATTGCTGCAGTGTTAGAAATCGTGTGCCCAGCCCCTGGTTCCTGCTGTCAGGATTTAGAAATGACCCACATTCAGAGTTGTAGGATGATGGCCATCAATTTTTATGTCATGTCACTGAAATTGTGACGTCTATGAATTCACAGGATCACAGAGCAGGTGTAGCATGGTAGGGGACTATTTAAACCACTAAGTCAGTACCATCTTTATGTAAGAGCAACCCACCAAATCCACTCCCTTGCCCAAATTCTCTCCTTTCAAATACTCTTCCCTTCTTGAATGCTCCAATTGATTCCTTCACCATTACTACACTGGTAGTGGATTATAGGCCTCAACTAATTGTAATGTATAAAATGTCCTCAATTACTTTTTGTTCTTCTGCCCTAACTCTTGACCCCTGGACCATGGGAACAGTTTATCGCTGTGTCTATTCTGTGAATACACTCCATGACTTCAATTGCCTCTATCCAATCTCCCTGCAACCTCCTCTGTTCCAAACCTCAGCACATTCAGTCTATCCATATAACTAAAGTTCTTCATCCCTAGAATAATTGTGGTAAATCTCTTCTCCTTCTCCAAAGCCTTTACATATTTCATAAAATGTGGCCCCTAGGACTGAACATAATATTCCAGTTTCTGAAATATTCCATAATATTTCCATGTGTCTGAACCAGTATTTGAGAAAAGTTTAGAACATAGAACATTACAGCACAGTACAGGCCCTTTGGCCCACAATGTTGTGCTGACATTTTATCCTGCTCCAAGATATATCTAACCCTACCCTCCCACATAGCCCTCCATTTCTCTATCATTCACGTGCCTAAATGTCTTAAATGTCCCTAGTGTATCTTCCCCCTCAACCTCTGCCAGCAATGAGTTCCACGCACCCACCACTCTCTGTATAAAAAAAAACTTACCCCTGACATCTCCCTTGTATCTTCCTCCAGTCACCTTAAAATTATGCCCCCTCATGTTAGCCATTGTTGCCCTGGGAAAAAGTCTCTCACTCTGCACTCGATCTATGCCTCTTATCATCTTGTACACCTCTATCAAGTCACCACTCATCCTCCACTCCAAAGAGAAAAGCCCTAGCTCACTCAACTTATCCTAAGAAGACATGCTCTCCAATTCAGGCAGCATCCTGGTAAATCTCCTCGGCACCCTCTCTAAAGCTTCCACATCCTTCCTATAATGAAGTGACCAGAACTGAACACAACACCCCAACTGTGATCTAACCAGAGTTCTATAGAGCTGCAACATCACCTCGCAGCTCTTGAACTCAATACCCGGACTAATGAAGGCCAACATACCAGACGCCTTCTTGTGTGGCAACTTTGAGGGACCTATGAACGTGGACCCCAAGATCCCTCTGTTCCTCCACACTGCTAAGAGTCCTGGCATTAACCTTGTATTCTGCCTTCAAATTCAATCTCCCAAAGCGTATCACTTCACACTTTACTGGGTTGAACTCCATCTGCCACTTCTCAGCCCAGCTCTGCGTCCTATGAATGTCCTGTTGTAATCTACAGCAACCTTCTACACTATTCACAACAGCACCAACCTTTGTCATCTGCAAACTTACTGACCCACCCTTCCACATCCTCATCCAAGTCATTTATAAAAACCGCAAAGAGCAGGGTTCCCAGAACAGATCCCTGCAGAACACCACTGGTCACCAACCTCCAGGCAGAATACACTCCATCTACCACCACCCTCTGTCTTCTATGGGTGAGCCAATTCTGAATCCACAGCTGTTTTCCTGGATCCCATGCCTCCTGACTATCTGAATGAGCCTTCCATGAGGAACTTTATCAAATGCCTTACTAAAATCCATGTACAGCACTTCCACTGCTCGACCTTCATCAATGTGCTTTGTCACTTCCTCAAAGAATTCAATCAGGCTCGTGAGGCACGACCTGCCCCTCACAAAGCCATGCTGACTGTCCCTATCAGCCTATTCTTCTCCAAATGCCCATAAATCCTGTATCTGAGAATCTTCTCCAGTAATTTGCCCGCCCCATGAACTGATGGTGCTGATGGATTTTTAGATGTTAAAGAAATTGTGTGATGGGATTTAGTGCAGGAAAGTTGCATGGATATAAAAGATTAACAATGATCTTATTGAATAGCAGAGCAAGCAGGAGGGGATGAATAGCCTATTTCTTTCATATTTTATTTTCTTACAACAATGAAGAAATGCTCATTAGTAAATAACATTAAAACTATATATGTTCCTGAAATTATTCAATGGTCTTTATTGTTCTTTCACATTTAGATGCAAACTGTGTTGCAACAGATGAAGTAAGTGCAGAAAAGGACTTGTGGCAACCAGTGGATAAAACAATTGGAGATGTAGTGGAAATGGCTCCAGCCGAAGGACCTGCTTCAACATCTATTCACACGGCACCAGACATGCTGCTGCCCAGTGATTTTCACGCTGTTGCAGAACTCAATCACGTGGCTGACGATGCACTTGATTATAAACTTGGGCTGGATGTTGCAATGAGGGACTCCTTGAAGAGCCCATCTGAGATTGACAATGAAGCAGATGTGACACAGGAAAGCAATTCGGGCATCTCCTTGCCTACCTCTGAAGTAGCGCAAATTCAGCCAGTGGTAGAAGGGAATAATGCAGAGCTCAGGATCAAAGTCATGAAGGAGATTCGCAAGCCAGGGAGAAGTAAGTCTATTTTATAACTGCTCATTAATCTGAGTGCTAATGTGCGAAGCATAGGAAGCTGTATCAACATTTTTTGACCAACATTGTGTATAGTTTTGGTTACCCTGTTATAGGAAAGACGTAATTAAGCTGGAAAGAGTGCAAAACTTTGAGAATTTTGCTAGGACTCAAGGGCCTGAATTATAGGGACAGATTGGGCAAGCTAGGACTTTATTCATTGGAGCGTAGGAGACTGGGGGGTGATCTTGTAGAGCTGTATAAAATCACCAGGGGCATAGATAGGGTGAATGCACACAATCTTTTTCCCAGGGAAAGGGAATCAAAACTAGAGGGCATAGGTTTAAGTGAGAGGGAAAGGTTTAAATGGGACCTGAGTAGCAACTTCACACAGAGGGTAGCTAGTATATGGAACAAGCTGCCAGAGGAAGTGGTTGAGGCAGGTACAATAACAACATTCAAAAGACATTTGGACGGGTACATGGATAGGAAAGGTTTAGGGGGATATGGGACTAGCTTAGATGAGCATCTTGGTCGGCACGGCCATGTTTGGCCAAAGGGACTGTTTTCGGGCTGTATTACTCTGGATCTAACATAGCCTCTATTCGTTTCAACAAAGCATTATATAAGTTGAGGAAAATCCATTAAACAGGGAATTAATGCCAATCAGTTTAATCAAGAAGCTCCTGCAAGCCTACATTAAGTAAATTGTAAAGCAACGGGATCAAAGTGCAGAGGATATCTATTAAAACAATACATACATTGGACTAATTGAAGCATGTGGACAAATCTGCAGAAAAATTTATGCAGCAAAAATTTTGATTCAATTGCATTGAGAAATAGGGAGCAGTGAAAGTACATGTTAAGTCTCTTGAAGTCATCGAGCACTACTGCACATAAACAGGCCCCTTCAGCACATGAGATGATATCTTTATTAGTCACATGTATATCGAAACACACAGTGAAATGCATCTTTGCGTAGATTGTTCTGGGGACAGCCCGCAAGTGTCGCCACGCTTCTGGCGCTAACATAGCATGCCCCATAATTTCCAACCTGTACATCTTTGGAATGTGGGAGGAAACCGGAGCACCTTGAGGAAACCCACACTGTCACCGGGACAACATACAAACTCCTTGTAGACAGCGGCCAGAATTGAACCTGGGTCGCTGGCACTATAATGGCGCTATGGTAACCGCTACACTACGGATGATGGGCCTGGTTTTCTGTCTAGTCCCATCTGCATGCACCTGGACCATAGCCCTCCATACCTCTCTCATCCATGCACCTATCCAAACTTCTCTTAAATGTTACAATTGAACCTGCATTCACCACTTCCGCTGGCAGCTCATTCCACACTCGCATCACCCTCTGAATGAAGAAGTTCCTCCTCAGATTCCCCTTAAATTGGTATTGGTTTATTATTGTCACTTGTACTGAGGTACAGTGAAAACTTGTCTTGCATACCGTTTGTACAGATCAATTCATTACATAGTGCATTGAGGTAGTACAGGGTAAAAACACTAACAGAATACACAGAGTAAAATGTCACAGCTACAAGGAAGTGCATTGCAGGTTGACAATAAGGTACAAGGTCATAACAAGGTAGATTGTGAGGTCAAGAGTCCATCTCATTGTATAAAGGAATTGTTAGTCTTCTAACAGTGGGATAGAAGCTGTCCTTGAGCCTGATGGTATGTGCCCTCAAGTTCCTGTATCTTCTACCTGATGGAAGGGGGGAGAAGAGAAAATGACCGGGTGGGTGGGGTCTTTGATTATGCTGGCTGCTTCACCAAGGCAATGAGAGGTATAGACAGTGTCCATGGAAGGGAGGCTGGTTTCTGTGATGTGCTGGGCTGTGTCCACAACTCTCTTCAGTTTCTTGCAGTCCTGGGCAGAGCAGTTACCATACCAAGGTCCCACATAATAGGTTAATCAAGAAAGTTCGGATGCATGGGGTCAGTGGAGAATTGGCTGTGTGGATCCAGAACTAGTTTGCCCACAGAAGACAGATGGTGTTGGTTGAAGGGACTTATTCAGGCCGGAGACCTGTGAGTAGTGGTGTTCCGCAGGGATCTGTACTGGGATCTCTGCTGTTTGTGACGTACATAAATGACCTAGATGAGTATGTTGATGGGCGGGTTAGTAAGTTTGCAGATGATACCAAGATTGGTGGAGCTGTGAATAGTGTAGAAGACTGGCTACGGATACAGCGTGATATAGATCAGTTGCAGATGTGAGCGGAGAAGTGGCAGATGGAGTTTAACCCGGATAAATGTGAGGTGTTGCACGTTGGTGGGACGAATGTCAAGAGGCCGTGCACCCTGAAGGGCAAGACCCTTATCAGTGTTGAAGAGCAGAGAGACCTTGAGATTGGAGGAAGGTATAAGGGGGACGTCAGAGGCAAGTTTTTTTTACACAGAGAATGGTGGGTGTGTAGAACGCACTGCCAGCAGACATGGGGGCAGATACATTAGGGTCACAAGATAAGATATCTTTATTAGTCACATGTACATCGAAACACACAGCAAATACATCTTTTGTGTCGAGTGTTGTGGGGGCAGCCCACAAGAGTCGCCACACTTCCTGCGCCAACATAGCATGCCCACAACTTCCTACCCCATACGTCTTTAGAATGTGGGAGAAAACCGGAGCACCCGGAGGAAACCCACGCAGACATGGGGAGAACGTACAAGCTCCTTACAGACAGTGGCTGGAATTGAACCCGGGTTGCTGGATCTGCAAAGCGTTATGCTAACCGCTACACTACCATGCCTGCCCTATTTAAGAGACTCTTAAATCAACACATGAATGTTAGAAAAATGGAGGGCTATGTGGGAGGGAAGGGTTCAATAGATCTTTGAGCAGGATAAATGTTGGCACAACATTGTGGGCCGAAGGGCTTGTACTGTGCTGTAATGTTCTATGTTCTGTGGCTTGTTTTCTTCCCATGTGCCTGGGAATGATGTTTATGCAGCTGTATTGTGGTTTAAAAATGTTTTTAAAGCACTAAAAATAGTTTTTTTTGTGTGACAATAGCTTTTTAATTGAAACATTAATTAAACTGAGGTTTAACAAAACTTCAGACACTAATTTTTACAGGAAATATTATTACTTGCTCTGACACAGGATGAAGTCCATCAGTCCATGCTGGCTTCCAACAGAGCAATCCCTTCACTTCCATTCCTCCTCTGTTTATTTCCCTGTAGCTCTGCAACTTATTCTCTCTCACATACCCATCAACTCCCCTTTGATTCTTTTGACACTTGCCTATGCCTAGGAATAATTTACAGTAGCCACTAACCTACCTGCATATCTTGGGGTCTCTTGTCTATTTTGCAAATTCATTGACTGTTCTTTAATTTCAGATTATGACAGACTCTTCAGGTTATTGGAGGACATACAAGGTCCTTCAGAAATTCAGAGGAACTTTATTCAGAATACCATCAAAGAAGCTGCCAGGTATGTGTGTGTTTGCCTTGAGGCCCTCATTAACTTAAATCCATAGCTCCCTGGTCTTCGATCTCTTGAAGAGCCTTAAGGTGGATGTCCCCAGGGCCTGATGAGATCTATTTCAGGTTGTTGAGAGAGGCAAGAGGAGATTGCTGGGATCGTGGCAGAGACCTCCATATCCTCTTTAGCCACAGGTAAGGTCCCAGAGGACTGGAGAATAACCAATGTTGTTCCTCTGTTTAAGAAGGGAAATGGGGATAATCCAGCAAATTATTCTGGTGATCCTTGCAACAGGGAAATTATTGAAGAAGATTCTTAGGGATAGGATCTACTCGCTTCTAAAAAAGCATAGACTTAAGAAGGATAGTCAGCATGGCTTTGTGAGGAGGAGTTCATGTCGTACAAACTTGATTAAGTTTGTTGAGGAGGTGATGAAGATGATTCATGAGGGCAGGGCAGTGGATGTTACATACATGAACTTTAGGAAAGCTTTTGACGTGGTCCTTCAGCGTAGGCTGATCCAGAAGATTAAGGCACATGGTATTGATGGAAACTTGGTAGATTGGATTCAAAAGCTTTTTGACGTGGTCCTTCAGCGTAAGCTGATCCAGAAGATTAAGGCACATGGTATTGATGGAAACTTGGTAGATTGGATTCAAAATTGGCTTGGCCATTGAAGACGAGGGTAGTGGTGGAGAAGTATTATTCTGACTGAAGGTCTGTGACCATTGGGGTTCTGCAAGGATCGGTGCTGGGAACTCTGTTGTTTGTGATACTTATAAATGATTTCAATGAAAATGTAGATTGGCAGAGTTGTGGATAGTGAGAAAGGTTGTCAGCATTTAGAAGTGTGGGCAGATAAATGACAGATGGAGTTTAGTACAGACAAGTGTAACGTGTTGCACTTTGGGAGGTCAAATTAGAGGAAAATATACAGTAAATGGCAGGATTCTTAGCATTAATGCACAGAGGGATGTTGGGGTGCAAGTCCATAACTCCCAGAAAGAAGCAACACAAGTAGACAGGGTAGTAAAAAAGGCATACGGTATACTTGCCTTCATCAGTCATGGAGTTGAGTATAAAGTTGGGAAGTCATGTTGCAGTTCCTGGAGTATTTTGTGCATTTCTGGTTGCCGCACTACACGAAGGAGGTAGGAGGCTCTGGAGAGGCTGCAGAAGAGGTTTACCAGAATGCTGCCTGGATTAGAAAATATTAGCTGTATGGAGAAGTTGGACAAACTTGGGTTGTTCTTTTCTGGAGGCTGAGAAGTATACAAAATTTTAAGAGGCATAGATAAGGTAGATGGTCAGGTTTTTTTCCAGGATGGAAATGTCAAATACCAGAGGTCATAACTTTAAGCTGAGAGGGGAGAAATTCAAAGGAGATCTGAATGGTAAGTTTTTCCATACAGAGGGTGATGGTTATCTGGAAAAGGCAGATACAATCACAATGTTTAAAATGTATTTGGACAGGTACTTGGATAAGAAAGATGTAGAGGGATACGGGACTAACACAGGCAAATAAGATTAGTGTAAATAGGACATCATGGTTCAGCATGGACGAGGGTGGGCTGTAAGGGCCCATTTCTGTGCTGATGGTTCTGTGATCATGGATGTTCCCATACCTCATTCAATTTCATGCCCAGTCTCCATGATCCTTGTTCAACTCAGGATCAATACACAAATCTATTGATAGTCTTGAACATACTGAATGGCTGCATCCATAGTTCTCTTGTGTGGAAACTTTCAAATACTTATAATGCTCTGAGTAAAGACATTTCTACAACTTAGCCCTAAGTTGCTGACCTCTTATCCTGAGACTATATCTCCTGGTTCTGAACATTCCCGCTGAGTAAGCAACTCTTTGTCTTCTAGCCATTCTGAATCTTATACTTCAGTGAGGTCGACTTTCAAAAATTATTCTGCTGTCTTCCAGACTCTTTAATGTGCCTGGTTAGACTGGGTGGTGGTAAGTAGAAGCTGAGTATGGTAACTACTTTTCTTAATGTGACTTCGACTTGGGTGTACAGGCACAAATTTCCATTTTACAAGTGTAGTATATACTGTGAAAAAGACAGACTGGTAAAAGCGCAGGAATATTAGAGATGGGAGCAGGAGTATCCAACTGGCCTTTGAGCCTGCTTCTCAGTTTTTATTCTCTCCAGATTCCCCTCAACTGCTCCTTATTCTATCGCTCACCTACATACTTGTGTTAATTTTTAGCAGCCAATTAATCCACTAGCCCACACATCTTTGAATGTGGAAGCACCCAGAGAAAACCTACATGGTCACAGGGTGAATATGCAAACTCTACATGCAGACAACATTGGAAGTCAGGATCAAACTTGGGTTGCTCAAGCTGTAAGGCAGCAGCTTCACTAGCTGTGCCTTTGTGCCACCCTGAAAGTAAATAACAAAGATAAATGCTGTCATGTGGGTTTAGTAGAAATCACACCTTGGTTTGATTTATCATCAGAAGTTAACTGTGATCTAAACCCAAGAGAAAAATAGAGTGTAATTCCAAGTCAAATAAACTCAGGTGACTGGAGCTGTGAGGCAGCAGCTGTACTAGCTGGGCTATGGATTTTCTACCTTAGTGCAATTTTTTAGTACTATCCCAATGACCCTTGATTCCCTTTATGTCCAGAAATCTAACAATCTGTGTTCCGAATGTACACAACTAAATCTCCACAGCCCTCGGTAGAGAATTCTCCCAAAGGTTCACCACCCTCTGAGTGAGAAAATATTTCCTCATTTGGCAAGTGTATCCTTCCTTGGGTAAGGAGACCAAAACTAGTGCCATGTACAATAAGGCTTCCTTACTCTTCCATTCAAACCTACAGAATAAAGGCTGATATACCATTTGTCCTTTTAATTGCTTACTCTACATGTTGGGGATGTGCGGGCAAGGACACCTTGGCCACCTCTTTCAGAACCTGTTAGAGTTATACCACACTAAAACGAGCTCTTTGGTATACCAAATCCATGATGAGCATCAAGCACCCATTTATACTAATCCTATTTAATCCTCACCACATTCCTATCAACTTCCTCCAAATTCTACCACTCACCTACATACAAGGGGCAATTTAAAATGACAAATTAACCTACCAACCCGTACGCCTTTGGGTTGTGGGAGGAAACGACAGCACCCAGAAGAAACTCGCATGTCACACAGAGTATGTGCAGACTCTATATGCAGACAGCACTGAAGGTCAGGATTGAATGTGGGTCGCTTGAGGTGAGAAGTAGCAGCTCTACTAGCTCCACCTCTGGATTATAAATCATTGTCCTTGTAGTTTATTTGCTTTCAAGCTTTACAATTTCTCTGGTATTCCTTTTTTTGACTAATAGTTTCTTTGGTTTCTCATTCTTGCTGGACCCTTGATAGTCTAATATATCAGGCAGATTTTGTATGTCGTCATCTTGTTAATTCTGTGCCATTTCTGGTTTCCCCGTTGTAAATTCTCCTGCGTGATATAAAGGCAGTAGGTAGTGATGTGGAATGGTTTTGGGTGAAGTAGTGAATAGCAGGGGAAAGAAGACACAAGCAGGAGGAGTCTGTAGACCCCCAAAATATGACCTCTCAGTAGGTTAGAGCATAAATGGGGAAATATCAAGGGCATGGTTAAAGGGAACAGCAATGGAAAATATGTAGAGTATTTTTTTCTCTGCATCAGTCTTCACTGTGGAAGATGTGCTAATATCCCTGAGATATCATATGGGCTAATTTCAAATAACATGGTAGAACTTACAAAAATCACAATTACAAGATGTAAGGTATTGGGGAGACTCTGGGCTAAAGGTGGACAAATTGCCAGGACCCAGTGGACAACATGCTTGGGTTTTAAAGGAAGTGGCTGCAGAGATAGTAGAGCCATTGGTTGAAGGGTACCAGTATGACTTCCTTGTTCAAAAAAGGAGAAAGGCAGTGAACTACAAGCCAGTTAGTTTAACAGCTATTGCTGACAAGATGCTAGAGTCAATAATCAAAGAGGAACTAGCTAATCATTTAGGAAAGCTGAACATAAACCTGGACAAATTTGCTCAAATTCTTTGAGGATGTAACAGAGACTTGATAGAGGGAAACCTGTAGATGTATTTAGATTTCCAAAAGGCATTTGACAAGTTGCCACATAAGAGGCTGGTTCACAAATTAAAAGCCCATGGTATAAGGGGAGATGTGTTACAATGGATTGAAAACTGGCTGTCACATAGAAAATAGACAGTTGGAATAAATGGGTCCTTTTATAAGATTTTTTTATTAGTCACATGTACGTCAAAACGCAGTGAAATGCATCTTTTGCGTACTGTTCTGGAGGCAACTCTTTCAGGAGGTAACGAGTGGAGTACTGCAGGGATCAGTTCTTGCCCACAGTTGTTCACTATTTACATTAATGATCTGGGGGAGGGAACTGTATGTAAGGTTTCAAAATATGATAATGATACAAAAATAGGTGAAAGGGCATGTTATGATAAGTATACTGTGATTCTGCAAAGGGATATAGATAGATTGAATGAATGGGGAAGTATGAGGTCATGTACTTCAGTAAGATTAGTCAAAAAGTAGATTATTGTCTGAATAGAGACTTCAAGTGAATGAAGTACAGAGGAGTCAAGGTGTTCTAGTGGGTGAAGAAGAAAATGCTAGCAGGCAGGTCCAACAAGTAAGCAAACGACGTTTTGGTTTTCACTGCAGAGAGGTTGGCATTTAAAAATGAGGTTTTCTTGCAATCGTACAGGATGTTGGAATACATAGAGCAGTAGAGCACAGGAACAGGCCCTCTGACCCACAATGTCTGTGCCGAACATGGTGCCAAATTTTCACCATGGACGTCGAGTCCCAGTTCACTTCCATCCCACATCAGGAAGGCCTTGAGGCTCTCTGCTTCTTTCTTGAAATCAGACCCAACCAGTTCCCCTCCACCACCACCCTCCTCCATCTGGCAGAACTGGTACTCACCCTCAACAACTTCTCTTTAGCTCCTTCCACTTTCCCCAAACTAAAGGTGTAGCCATGGGCACTCGCATGGGCCCCAGCTATGCCTGTCTTTACGGTGCCTACATGGAACAGTCCATGTTCCAAGCATACAACTGTAACACTCCCCAACTCTTTCTCTGCTACATTAACGACTGTACTGGGGCTTCTTCCTGCACGCGTACTGAGCTCATCAATTTCATCAACTTTGCCTCCAACTTCCAATTTACTTGGTCCATTTCCGAACACCTCTCTTCCTTTCTTGATCTGTCTCCATCTCAGGAGACAGATTAACCACTGACATCTTTTACAAACCCACTGATTCCCACAGTTACCTTGACTACACCTCTTCCCACCGTCACTTGCAAGGATGCCATCCCCTTCTCTCAGTTCCTCTGTTTCTGCCGCATCTGTTCCCATGAGATTCAAGATTTTTCAGTAAATGGGGTTTCCCTTCCACCACCATCAATGCAGCCCTCACTCGCATCTCCTCCATTTCCCGCATGTGTGCCCTCACTCCATTTCTCACCTGTCCCCCCAACATAACAGGGACAGGTTTCCCCTTGTCCTTGCCTACCACCCTACGAGCCTCTGCATCCAATACCTCATTGTCTACAACTTCTGCCACCTCCAAGGGGATCCCACCACCAGGCACATCTTCCCTTCCACCCGCTTTCCAGAGGGATCACTCTCTCCGTGACTGCCCTGTCCACTCGTCCCTTCCCACTGATGACCCTCCCTGCACTTATCCCTGCAACCGCACTAGGTGCTACACCTGCCCCTACACCACCTCCCTCACCACCATTCAGGGCCCTAGATTGTCCTTCCAGGTGAGGCAGCCCTTCACCTGTGAATCTGAGGGTGTCATTTATTGCATCCAGTGCTCCCGGTGCAGCAGCCTCTACATCAGTGAGACCCGATGCAGATTGGGTGACCACTTCGTCAAGCACCTTCGCTCCGTCCGCCACAACCGCCAAGATCTTCTGGTGGCCACCCACTTCAATTCTACATCCCACTTCCATACTGACATATCTGTCCATGGCCTCCTCTACTGCCATATTGAGGCCAGACACAGGTTGGAGGAGCAACACCTCATATTCTGCCTTGGGAGAGTCTCCAACCTGACGACCTTAACATCGATTTTCCTAGCTTCCAGTAACCTCTCCCCTTCCTCCCCCCCCCTTTTATTCCCCCTTCTTCCCCCCCCCTTGTCTTCCCTCATTCCCGTGGCCCCCTCACTGCTTCTCTTTCCCCTCCTCCACCCTCATGACCTGCCTACTATTCCCCACCTCCTTCCCTTTATTTCATGGTCCACGGCCCTCTCCTGGATTCCTTCTTCAGCTCTTTGCCTCTTCTAACTATCACCTCTCAGCTTCTTGCATCACTCCCTTTCATCCTCCCTCCTCCCACCCACCTACCTTCCTTGTCTCACCTGGACTCGCCTGTAACCTGCCAACTTGTGCTCCTCTCCCTACCTTTTTATTTTGACTTCTGCTCTCTTTCCTTCCAGTCCTGACGAAGAGTCTCGACCCAAAACGTTGACTGTTTGTTTCCCTCCGTAGATGCTGCCTGACCTGCTGAGTTGCTACAACACTTTGTGTGTGTGTTGTTCCAAATTCCAGCATCTGTAGATTCTCTTGTGTCTCCAAATTAAATTAAAGCTCTATGTCTGCACATGATCACTGCATGTTCATTTGTCTAAATGCCTCTTAAATGACAGTTGTATCTGCTTCCACCATTACCCCTGGCAGCCAGTTCCAGGTGCCTGCCGTTCTCTGTGGGGAAAATAAAAATTGCTCCACTCATCTCCTTTAAACTTTCCCCCTCTCACCATATATGCATGTCACTTAATATTTGACATTTCTACCCTGGGGAAAAGATTCTGACTGCCACCCTATCTGTGCCGCTCATAATTTTTTAAGACTAAAGCAGGCTTGGAAACTGTATAAAGTGGTAGATCAGCAGTGGCAGACATTTAAGGAAAGGTTTTGTGATTGTGAACTAAGATGTATACACTTGAAAAATAAAGAATGGATGCTCCATTTGTAAATAAGGAGGGTATGGCTCATATCAAGTTGAAAGAAAAGGCTTATAATGTAGTGAAGATTAGTGGTGAGCCTCCAGATTGGGAATTTTCAAAACCAGAATATGACAAAAAGAAAGAATAAGCCAGAAAGAAATGTAAAAGCAGTAAGACTTTCCACAAGTTTATGGAAAAAGTAGCCAAAGTAAATGTTGGTTCTTAAGAGGGGATTAGGAAACTAATCATTGGAAATTACAGAAATTTTGAACAAATATTTTGTCTGACTTCATGGCTGGAGACACTACAGGCATCCCCGAAATAGCAGAAAATCTTGTGTTAAAAAAGAGGGAGGAGCTTAAAACTATCAGTAGAGAGAAAAGTGCTGGATGCAGTAATGGGATCAAAGACTGGGTGACCTGCATGCTGTGGAATTGGCTGCAGTAAATGGTGACTGCGTTGGTTGTGAACTTCCAAAGTTCCCTGGATTCTGGAGAGATCAGAACAGTTTGGAAAACCACAGATGTAATGCTTATATTCAAGGAAGGATGGAGACAAAGCAGGAAGCTATGGGTCATCTGTCATTTGGAAAATGCTAGAATCCATTTTTGGGGAAGTAGTAAAAATCAATGCAATTAAGTTGACATTTTGTGAAAGAAAAATTGCTTTTGACAACTTTGAGAGTTCTTTGAGGATGTATTAAGAAGAGTGGATAACGGAACTGTGACCATGCCAATCTGACTAATCACATCTGCCTGTAGAAGGTCTGTTTCTCTCCATTCCCTGCCTGTTCATGTGCCTGTCCGAATGCCTCTGAAACATTACCATCATCTTCCACCACCTTCCCTAGTAGCCCATTCCAGGCACCTACTACTTTTCTGTATTTAAAAAAAAAACTTGCTCCTTTAAATTGTTTCCTTCTCACAAGTCTATGCCCTCTAGATATAAGATAAAAGATATTTATTTATTTATTAGTCACGTACATCAAAACACACAGTGAAATGCGTCTTTTTGCATTGCTAAGAATGTGCTGGGTGCAGCCCACAAGTGTCGTCACGCTTCCGGCGCCAACATAGCATGGCCACAACTTCCTAACCCGTACGTCTTTGGAATGTGGGAGGAAACCGGAGCACCCTTGAGGAAACACACGCAGACACGGGGAGAACGTACAAGCTCCTTTACAGGCAGCAGCGGGAATTGAACACAGGTTGCTGGCACTGTAATAGCGTTACACTAACCACTATACTACTGTGCCACCTCTAGTATTTGACATTTCCACCCAAGGAAAAATAATCTATCTACCCCATCTATGCCTGTCATAATTTTATATACTTCGATCAGGTCTCCCCTAGCCTCCAATGCTCCAGAGAAAACAATCCAAGTTTATCAAACCTCTTATAGCCAATACAATCTAATTCAGGTAACATTCTGGTGAACCTCTCCTGCACCCTCTCTAAAACCTTCACATCCTTCCTGTGATTCCATGACCAGAACTACACACAGTACTCCAAATGTGGCCTAACCAAAGTTTTATACAGCTGCAACATGACTTGCCAACTGTTATGCTCGACATCCCCGACCAATGAAGGCAAGTAGGCTCTAACCACTCTATCTACTTATGTTGCCACTTTCAACAAGCAATAGACTGGCACCCCAAGATCCCTCTGTACATCAGTGCTCCTAAGTGTCCTGCCATTTACTTTCCTCTTACAAAGTGCAGCACCTCACACTTGTCTGGATTAACTCTATCTATATTTGCCCACATTTCCAACTGTCTATAAACTGCTGAATCCTCACTATCCACAACTCTGCCAACTTTTGTGTCGTCTGCAAATTTACTAATCACCCCACCTACATTTTTGTCCAAATCATTTTTAATAGACATATCTATATCACACACTCATGTTCAGCGCAGACATTGTGGGCCGAAGGGCCTGTTCTTGTGTTGTACTCACAGGTCAGGCAGCATATGGAGGGAAATAAACAGTCAATGTTTTGGGTCGAGACTTTTCATCAGGACTGGAAAGCAAGAGAGCAGAAAAAGGGTCTCAACCTGAAACGTTGACTGTTCATTTCGTTCCACAGATGCTGCCTGACCTGCTGAGTTACTCCAGCATTTTGTGTGTATTGCTTCAGATTCAGCATCTGCAGGTCCCAGCACTGATCCCAACAGGTCCCAGCACTGATCCTTGCAGAACACCACTGGTCACAGACTCCAGTCAGAATAACACTCCTCGACCACTATCCTCTGTCTGCTGTGACCAAGTAGATGCGATGTCTTTGAATTTTAAAGGTGTTGAGTAAGGCACCACATGAATGGTTACTGTACAGGGTAAAAGCTCATGGCATTGGCCTTAATATACCAACATGGTGCTGATGCCAGCAATCAGCCTTGATCTTACTCAATTCCAGAGCAGGCCCAAGGGCCTATTGCTCCTTCTGATGATGCGATAAATCTGTAATTTTGGCCCTTTGGATATCACAATTTTAACCATATCTTCAGCTGGCAGACCCAAAGCTCTGGAATTTCCTCTCTTCATTGTTTTCTAACTCTTTCTTTAAGATGCTCATTGAACAAGTGTTTATCAGTTGTAATATCTTTTTAATGACAAAATAGAATATGTTGGGAATACACAGTGGCTCAGGCAACATCTGCAGAGAGAAATATCTGAGTTAACGTTTCAGGTTGATGACCTTTCATCAAAACTTGTTTTTATATTTTAAATTTTCAGGATTTGCAGTATGTTTCTTTGGGGTAACTAATCTTACATAATTTGGTCTGAGATTTTGTTTGATAATACTTTTTGAATGACCATAGACATTTGGGTGTGTTGAATATAATATGTCTTTATCTTTCTAATTCTTGCTGTACATTTTATTCGCCAGGTTTAAAAGACGAGTATTAATCCAGCAGCTAGAAAGAGTACTGGAAGGTGTTACTTCAAGGTCTCTGACAGGACAGATCAACCATGTCAACAACAGATAATCCAACTGCAGGATTAAGGGCCAGCAATTTGCTTCCCTGTCATGAACTGGCACGTTGAATGGCGCATGAACTGCTCATAACTTGTTTGATTTAAGCATCCTGTCACTGCACTGTGGAATGGCACAATTGTTGCAGAACATGTGGAGCAGAGTCCCTAAAGGCTGGTCGAAGAGCTTTGCCAATACTGTGACAGCCATTGCTTTTGGAGATGGATATGGTGAGCATCAAAGAGAGGAGGAGGAGGAAGAATTGATGAAATGATCCTCTTTTAGCTACCTTTATTCACTTGGTTATTGAAGCTTTCTGCGTTCAGATATGGTGCCTCCTTTGGCACATGATCCAAGCACTGGTATATAGGGAAGAAAATGTGAATTTTTATTTTTAAAGAAAATAAAAAGCTAAATATGTAGATGAAACCATCTACCTCAGACTCACTTTACAGTTTTGTAGGTAGATAACATGTGGCCAATTCCTTCCCAGCTGTGTTTCACTCCATGAGGAGCACTGACTGCTGTGAGGAATTTGCACAAAATGGACACCAGGGGATTGACCTTTTTATTGTTCATATAAGAGGAATTATTTTTGGATGACATTGTTACAAATTTAAAACACCAAATTGTCATATTTTAAAGTGTGAAATAACTTTTGTAACTGTTATCTATTGAAAATAAATGCAGTTTATCATGGTATTTTGTATTTACATGTGAATACACATATCGAATACATTTTCAGGTGGCACTTTATACATTTGTAGGACATCACTTTTGATCTATTTGATAACAAAGATGTATTTCAATTATTGTGGAATTATCTTTATATTTAATCCTTTCAGAATGATAAAACAACTTTCATCTTTGAATATTGCAGTTTTGAATGCTGGAAGTTTAGAATGTCTGGACTGCGTAATTCTATGATTTATAGATACTATCTTTTAAAACGTAGCACATTTTACTGAATGCATGAATGTGTAATAGTCACACCTCTGCTAGACGTGTAATCTGATCTTTCTGTGGTTTATAATTTCAAAAAAAAACTTATTTGGTTAAAACTTTTTAGACCAAAATATATTTTAATTGTATTTTAAAGAGATATAATTTGAATGAACAAACCATTATACATAACCTGGTGGTCAGGTTTCTGTTTGTCTATTTGTATTTACATGGATGGAATACAAAAGGAGGGAGCTCTTGCTATAAGTGTCTAGGGCATTGTTTAGACAAGAGCTGGTATACAGCATAAAATATTGGTCTCTTTATTTAGGGTGGGGAACATTTGCTTTGGAAGCAATTCAGAGAAGGTTCACTAGATTGTGTGCAACTCTGGTTGCCTCATTACAGGAAGGATGTGGAGGCTTTCGAGAGGGTGCAGAAGAGGTTTACTGGGATGCTGCCTGGATTATAAGGAGAGACTGGACAAACTCGGGTTGTTTTCTCTGGAGCATCAGAGCTTGAAGGGAAACCTCATACAAGTTCATAAAATTTGATAGACATAGATAGGATAGACAGCTGATATTGTTTTTCCAGGATAGAAATGTCAAATACAAGAAGACGTCCATTTAAGGCAAGAAGTGGGCAAGTTTTTTTACACAGCAGTGGGTGCCTGCAGTGGGCTGCCAGGGGTAGTGATCAAAGCAGAATCAAGAGTGGCACTTAAAAAGCTGTTGGACACATGAAAATGGAGAGATATGGATAATGTGCAGGCAGAAGAGATTTAGTTTAATTTGGTATTGTATTCGGCATAGACATTGTGGGCTGAAGGGCCTGTCCTGTACTGTTCTATATTGATATATGGGATAAAGTGGAGGTCTTAATAGAAACAGTTGAGCAGGTTGGGCATGTACTTAGTGCTGTTTAGAAGAATGAGAGTTACACGATTCTGAGGGAGATTGACAGGGTGGATCCTCTGAGGATCTTTTCCCTCATTGGGGCGGGAGTTGAACTAAAACTAGAGGGCATGGTTTCTGGATAAAACTTCACCAATTTGAGATGGACGTGAGGAGGAATTTCTTCTGTCCAAGGGCTGAATTTTTTGATATCTATAACTCAGGGAGCTGTGGAGATTAAATCATTGAATATGTTCAAGGCTGAGATTCAACTGTAGGGTGATTGACGGGTATAGGGATTGGGCAACAAAGTTAAACTGAAACCAACATCCAGATCTGCTGTGATTTTATTGATTGGTGGAGCAGGTTCAAATGCTGCGTCACTTCATCCTATATCATTTCTTCTTGTTCTCATTTTTGGATTTTGTACTTCCACAATCAAAATCATTTAGAACATCCACAGAAGCTGGGAAACTCCATGCTCAAATTTTGGTCAAGGTATTTACTTTCTCATGAATGGACATGGTTAGGTGAAGGGTGTGATCCAGGTTTGTCATTCCAAAATGATTATAAATGTTTAACTTTGGACTTAATCTCAGAGTAAGAAAAGGAAACTGATTAATGAGTTACCATGCAGAACAAAAATAGTTTTTAATCATTCACAGGGTTTTTTTAAAACAAGCTTTTAGAAACATAGAAAACCTACAGCACAATTCAGGCCCTTCGGCCCACAAAGCTGTGCCAAACATGTCCCTACCTTAGATATTACTAGGCTTACCCATAGCCCTCTATTTTACTCAGCTCCATGTACCTATTCAACAGTCTCTTAAAAGACCCTATCGTATCCACCTCCACCACCGTTGCTGGCAGCCCATTCCACACACTCACCACTCTCCGAGTAAAAAAACTTACCCCGACATCTCCTCTATACCTACTCTCCAGCACCTTAAACCTATGTCCTCTTGTGGCCACCAATTCAGCCCTAGGAGAAAGCCTCCACCCAATCAATGCCTCTCATCATATATACCTCTATCAGGTTCCCCCTCATCCTCTGCCACTTCAAGGAGAAAAGGCCGAGTTCCCTCAACCTGCTTTCATAAGGCATGCTCTGCATTCCAGGCAGCATCCTTGTAAATCTCCTCTGCACCCTTTCTATGGCTTCCACATCCTTCCTGTAGTGAGGCGACCAGAACTGAGCACAGTACTCCAAGTGGGGTCTGACCAGGGACCTATATAGTTGCAACAATACCTCTCGGCTCCTAAATTCAATTCCCCGATTGATGAAGGACAATACACCATATGCCTTCTTAACCACAGAGTCAACCTGTGCAGCCGCTTTGAGCGTCCATGGACTCGGACCCCAAGATCCTCCACACTGCCAAGAGTCCTACCATTAATACTATATTCTGCCATCATATTTGACCTACCAAAATGAACTACTTCACACTTACCTGGGTTGAACTGCATCTGCCACTTTTCAGCCCAACCTTGCATCCTATCTATGTCCCACTGTAACCTCTGACAGCCCTCTACTATCCACAACACCTCCAACCTTTGTGTCATCCTCAAACTTACTAACCCATCCCTCCACTTCCTCATCCAGGTCATTTATAAAAATCACAAAGAGTAAGGGTCCCAGAACAGATCCCTGAGGTACACCACTGGTCACCGACCTCCATGCAGAATACGACCCTTCAACAACCACTCTTTGCCTTCTGTGGGCCAGCCAGTTCTGGATCCACACTGCAATGTCCCCTTGGATCCCATGCCTCCTTACTTTCTCAATAAGCCTTGCATGGGGTACCTTACCAAATGCCTTGCTGAAATCCATATACACTACATCTACTGCTCTCCCTTCATCGATGTGTTTAGTCACATCCTCAAAAAATTCAATCAGGCTCATAAGGCAGGACCTGTCCTTGACAAAGCCCTGCTGACTATTCCTGATCATATTATACCTCTCCAAATGTTCATAAATTCTGCCTCTCAGGATCTTTATATTGTCCTTTTTTAAATGGCTTGAAGAGGCATTTTGGGCAGTGGTTAACACTGCTGCTTCACAGCTCAAGCATGGATTGAGGTTCAGTCCTGACCTAGGGGTGCTGTTGCGTGGAGTTTGCATATTTGCCCCATGACTACTCCCAAATCCACCAGGTGTTCTGGTTTTCTCCCACATCCCACAGATATGCTGATGTGTTAATTGTCTACCATTAATTACCCCTTAGTACGTCGCAAAAGAATCAAAGGCGAGTTGAATGGAGTTGCAGGACTACAGAGAAATAAAGAGGAATGGGACTAATGAGATTATTTTCCTGGGAGTCAGCATGGGCGCAGTGGGCTGAATTGGTTCCTTTTATGTCATAAAAATAGCAGAGCGTTAACCACATTGTTGGGTTTGAGTCATATGGAGAGCAGGTAAAGGCATGTAAAGCTAGGTAAAGGCAGCCAGTTTTCTCTGGTGAAGTACATTCATGAATGTGATGTTTCCTGGTCAGTATTACTCAAGGTATTCATTATATTTCGGTTGTATTTATTACTTGTATTTGCTGCTGTTGGATTTGAGTTGTTATCTCCGGATCTGTAGCCCAGCCTCAGGACATTAGTAATAACCACTGCACTGCCATGCCCGTGTGACAAGGTGTCCAGTCTCGTCCCTGAGTCGGGGGTCTGAGTGTGCAGTGTCCTGTGGCGAGGGTCAGGGTGCTCAGTGCTGCAGCAATCTGCTGCTGTTTTATTTTGTTGGGTTTAAGGGCTTAATCTCAAGTACAGTTTTCCTCAACTGGCCAGGGGCTGGTGCTAGTGTCCTCGGCTGGTCTTCACTGCTCATGCTGCTCGCTTGCTCTGCGCTGTGTCCTGTGGTTATAAAGTTTGTCCTACGGACAAAGACGGGTTGTTTGGTGGAGAAAATCCAACTGTGATATAGAAGCTTTGCCCGCTACCAGAAAACCGCCCCACCTGCTGCCAGCAGCTCGTCAGCTGGAAGCGCGGTGCACATGATCTTCACTGCTTAAAAAATCCTGGCACCGTTTTCCAAATGTTCTCTAACCTCTTTAATAACGGACTCTAGCATATTCTCGGGTACTGATGTCCCCAGGATGCAGACGGTCGGCCCTGGGGATCGAACCGCCGACACCCTACCTCCCTGGGGGGCTCGGCGCTGCCCCCTCCTGGTCGCCGAGGCTTCTTGCGCCTGGGCTGCGCCACGGGTTGGGGACTGCAGCTCCGAGGCCGAGGGGACAGCGGCGGGTGAGGACAACCGCTGACGTTTTACTTTGCCATCGGCTGCTGATGTCCCGCGGTGTCCGGCACTGGGACGGAGAGAGGTCCGGGACCGCTGGGCAGTCCGGGGGGTGGCTTTCGCCCGGACCTGATCCCAGAATTGTCATGGGCTCGGGTAGCCCAGGGTGCTGCTTCGCGCTGCTCCCTCTTGGAATTTGCAGGAACAGGTAGGCAATGAAAAGGCAGATGGGAGCAGTTAGGGTTGGCAACACGTTGCTGTGCTGTGGTGCCTGACAAGGCTGCATCCTCGGCCCCCTACTCTGCTCCCTGTGCACTGGTGCCTGTGTGGCCAGATTCTGCTCTAACTCCTACAAGTTTGCAGATGATACCACCGCAGTAGGCCATATCTCAAACAGTGATGAGCCTGAGTACAGGAAGGAGAGAGCTTAGTGACATGGTGTCATGACAACAATTTTCCCCTCAATGTCAGCAAAACAAAAAAACTGGTCATTGACTTTAGGAAGTGGAGCAAAGTAATATAAGAAACAGGAGCAGGAGGAGGCCATCTGGCCCGTCGAGCCTGCTCCGCCATTCAGTAAGATCACGGCTGATCTGTCCGTGGACTCAGATCCACCTCCCTGCCTTTTCCCCATAACCTTCATTCCCCCACTGTGCAAATATCTATCTGTGTCTTAAATATATTTTCCCATGGCAAAAATGGCTAATACAAGGTGGCATAATTTTAAGGTGATTGGAGGAAGATATAAGGGGGATGTTAGGGGTAAGTTTTTTTACATAGAGAGTGGTGGGTGCGTGGAACACACTGCTGGCAGAGGTTGTGGGGGCAGATACATTAGGGACATTTAAGAGACTCTTAGATAACCACATGACTGATAGAGAAAGGGAAGGGTTAGATGGATATTAGAGCAGGATAAAATGTCAGCACAACATTGTGGGCCGAATGACCTGTACTGTGCTGTAATGTTCTATGAGGTAGCCTCCACTGCTTCCCTGGACAGATAATTCCACAGATTCACTACTCTCTGGGAAAAGCAGTTTCTCCTCATTTCTGTCCTAAATCTATTCCCCCAAATCTTGAGGCAATGTCCCCTAGTTCTAGTCTCACCTACCAGTGGAAACAACCTTCCTGCCTCTATCTTATCTATCCCTGTCATAATTTTATATGTTTCTATAACATCCCCTCTCATTCTTCTGAATTCCAGCGAGTATAGTCCCTGGCGACTCAATCTCTCCTCATAGGCTAACCCCCTCATCTCCAGAATCAACCTGGTGAACCTCCTCAGCACCACCTCCAAAGCCAGTATATCTTTCCTCAAGTAAGGAGACCAGAACTGCACACAGTACTCCAGGTGAGGCCTCACCAGTACCCTGTACAGTTGCAGCATAACCTCCCTGCTCTTAAATTCAATCCCTCCAGCAATGAAGGCCAACATTCCATTTGCCTTCTTGATAACCTGTTGTACCTGCAAACCAACATTTTGTGATTTATGCTCAAGCACTCCCAAGTCCCTCTGCACAACAGCATGCTGCAATCTTCCACCATTTAAATCTGATCTTCTATTTTTCCTTCCAAAGTGGATGACCTCACATCTACTAACATTGTACTCCATCTGCCAAACCCTTGCCCACTCATTTAACCTATCTATATCTCTCTGTAGACTCTTCGCCTCCTCTGCACAATTTGCTTTTCCACTCAATTCAGTGTCATCAGCAAACTTAGATACGCTGCACTCGGTCCCCTCTTCCAAATCGTTAATGTATATCGTGAACAGTTGTGGGCCCAGCACCGACCCCTGCGGCACCCCACTCACCACTGATTGCCAACCAGAGAAACACCCATTTATCCCAACTCTCTGCTTTCTATTGGTTAACCAATCCTCTATCCATGCTAATACATTACCCCCACTCCATGCATCCCATTCTTAAGGACGTCTTTTATGCAGCACCTTGTTGAAATGCTTTGTGGAAATCCAAGTACACAACATCCACCTGTTCCCCTCTATCCACTGCGCTCATTATATCCTCAAAGAATTCCACTAGGTTTGTCAAACAGGACCTGCCCTTGCAGAATCCATGCTGTCTGCATATCCAAATGTCTCGCTATTTCTTCCTTAATGATAGCTTCAAGCATTTTTCCGACGACAGACGATAAGCTAACTGGCCTATAGTTACCTGCCTTTTGCCTACTTCCTTGTTTAAACAGTGCATGACATTCGCTGTCTTCCAATCCCCTGGGACCTGCCCAGAGCATAGAGAATTTTGGTAAATTATCACAAACTCCTCTACTATAACTTCTGCCATTTCTTTCAGTACCCTGGGATGCATCCCATTAGGACCAGGGGACTTGTCTACCTTTAGGCCCACTAGTTTGCTCATCGCTACCTCTTTAGTGACAGCGATTGTATCGAGGTCCTCACCTCCCATTGCAGCCATAACATCTCTCTTTGGCACATTAGACGTGTCCTCCACTGCGAAGACCGACACAAAATAGTTGTTCAAGGCCTCGGCCATTTCCATATTACCCAATATTAATTCCCCCTTCTCACCTTCCAAGGGACCCATGTTCACTTTAGCCACCCTTTTCCACTTTGCATAATTATAAAATCTTTTACTATCTGTTTTTACTGGTTTCCTCCCACATTCCAAAGGCGTACGGGTTAGGAAGTTGTGGGCATGCTATGTTGGCGCCGGAAGCGTGGCGACACTTGTGGGCTGCCCCCAGAACACACTACACAGAAGATGCTTTTCACTGTGTGTTTCAATGTACCTGTGACTAATAAAGATCTCTTATCTGATCTTACCTCTTTATATTTTGTCCAAGTTTACTTTCATTATCTATTTCCCTTCCCTTATTGCGTGGTTCTTTGTTGCTTTTTAAAGTTTCCCCAACCTTCCAGTTTCCCACTACTCTTGGCGACTTTGTATGCATGAGCTTTTAGCTTGATGCCTTCTCTTATTTCCTTAGTTATCCAAGGCTGGCTCTCCCCACCCTTACTGTCCTTGCTTTTAACTGGAATATACTTTTGTTGAGCACTGTGAAAAATCTCCTTGAAAGTCTTCCACTGTCCCTCAACTGTCCCACCGTATAGCCTGTGTCTCCAGTCGACACTAGCCAACTCTTACAAGACTCAGCTTTCGTCCAATTTATTAAAGAACAGATTTCATTTTTCTTTTTAATTAATTTTACTGAAAAAATTTCCAGTGGGATAATATGGGATACTTTTAAAGCATATATCTGTGATCAAATTATTTCATATTCTGCTGCTTTGAAAAAACGAACGAATAATGAAATACGTATATTGGCTGACAGGATTAAAGAAATTGATAAAAAATATTCTGATACTCCGAATCTGGAGCTTTTTAAAAAGAGAACAGAACTCCAATTACAACATAGTTTATTATTAACATCTTCAATTGAAAATCTACTACTTAAAAACAAAAGTCAATTTTATATGCATGGTGACAAATCTGGCAAATTATTGGCCAACCAATTGAAAGCTACTTTATCTAAACGTCAGATTAATAAAATTCGTAAATCAGATGATCCCTACATGATAGATCCTGTTCAAATCAACAAATCCTTTCAAGAATTTTATTCTTCTTTATACCAATCAGAATCCACTGAGGATCCTACATTAATGTATGAATTTTTAAGAGATCTGAAGATTCCCCAACCATCTTTAAATGAATGTTCTACATTAGATGCTCCCATTTCGGAGGAAGAAGTAAAGAAAGTAATATTTTCAATGAACTCGGGTAAAGCAACCGGCCCTGACGGATATACAGCTGAATTTTTTAAATCCTTCTCTGGTATTCTTGTTCCCTGGTTAGCCAAAATTTTTAAAGATGCCCTATCAGTGGGTAAACTACCACAATCTTTCTATGAAGCAACTATTTCTTTAATTCTTAAAAAGGATAAAGATCCCACTGATTGTGCATCTTATAGACCTATTTCTTTATTAAATGTAGATTCAAAAATATTTTCCAAAATATTGGCTTTTAGACTGGAAAAGGTTCTCCCACAAATTATCTCTGAAGACCAGACAGGATTCATTCAGAATCGTTATTTACATTTTAATATTAGGAGATTAATGAATATTATATATACCCCTTCATCCCAAATTCCAGAATGTGTTGTTTCACTAGATGCTGAAAAGGCATTTGACAGAGTCGAATGGGAATATCTATTCAGTACACTTCAAAAATTTAATTTTAGCCCTAAATTTATACCCGCGATTAAAATGATTTATTATACACCTATGGCTTCAATACTTACTAATAATCAAAGATCCCCTTTGTTTAGGCTTTTTCGAGGTACTAGACAAGGTTGCCCGTTAAGCCCTTTATTATTTGATATTGCTTTAGAACCCTTGGCTATTGCACTCTGGGATTCTTCAAATGTATGTGGCATTACTCGCAGACAGATGATTCATATCTCTCTACGCAGATGACTTGTTACTTCATATTTCTAATCCGGATGAATCTATCCCCGCAGTACTATCACTACTAGATCAGTATAGTGTTTTTTCTGGCTATAGATTAAATCTTAATAAGAGTGAACTTTTTCCATTGAATATGCAAACCCCAGTTTATAGCCAATTACCTTTTAGATTGGTAACTGACTATTTTATGTATTTAGGTGTTAAAATTACTAAGAAACATAAGGACTTCTTTAAAGCTAATCTATTGCCTTTAATTGACCATGTTAAACAATTATTTACTAAATAGTCCCCACTGTCTCTATCATTGGTAGGCCCAATTAATGCGGTTAAGATGAATATTTTACCAAAATTTTTATATTTATTTCAAGCGATTCCAACTTTTGTCCCAAAATCTTTTTTTGACACTATTGATTCTAAAATTCTTTCATATATTTGGCAGAATAAAAACCCAAGGTTAAGTAAGAAATATTTACAAAAACTAAAAAAGGATGGTGGTTTGGCCCTCCCTAACTTTAGATTATATTATTGGGCAATTAATATCAGATATTTAATTTTTTGGAATCAAGGTTTAGATGTAATTCAATGCCCCAAATGGGTTCACCTTGAGTCCCAATCAGTACTTGAATTTTCATTAGTTTCTATTTTAGGAGCTTCACTCCCTTCTGCACTTACCAAGTTAAGTAAACATATGATTAACCCAATTGTTAAACATACAATACGAATATGGTTTCAATTTCGTAAATTTTTTGGATTGAATAAATTTAACCTGTCAAGTCCCATTCAATCTAATTTTTTCTTTCATCCATCCAGAGTTGACTCAGCTTTTTCCATATGGAAGAGGAAGGGAATCGTATGTTTCCGTGATTTATTCATTGATAACTGTTTTTCATCTTTTGAACAATTGTCTAATAAATATAATTTGCCTAAATCACACTTTTTTTGAAATTTGCAGATTAGAAATTTTTTTAAAACTACTATACCCTCTTTTCCAACACCTTACAAAATTGAAACTACGGGAAAAAATTTTAGGACTTAATCCTTATCAGAAGGGCTTGATAGCAATAATTTATGATTTAATTATGAAAATACATCTAGAATCATTGGACAAAATTAAGAATGAATGGGGAAGCGAACTCCAGACATCTTTACCTACAGAGACTTGGAAGAAAATTCTTCATTTAGTTAATACATCTTCAATGTGTGCCAGACACTTGTTGATACAGTTTAAGGTAGTTCACAGGACCCATATGTCCAAAGATAAGTTAGCTCGTTTTTATAACCGTATAAATCCTATATGTGACAGATGTAAATCGAATGTGGCTTCTTTGACACACATGTTTTGGTCCTGTCCTCTTTTGGAAAAATATTGGAAAGACATTTTTAACATTATTTCAAACATATTGAAGATTGATTTACAACCTCACCCTATCACTGCAATTTTTGGATTACCAAGGATAGAGTCTGGCCATCGATCTGCTTCCGCTAACCGTATGATTGTCTTTGTTACATTAATGGCCAAACAATCCATTTTGCTTAACTGGAAGGATCCAATACCCCCTACTACTTTTCAATGGTTCTCTCACACTATATCATGTATAAACTTGGAAAAAATTAGGAGTGGTACTGTCGATCCTTCGCTTAAATTTGAAGATGTTTGGAGTCCATTTATTCAATATTTTCACATGATATAGATCCCCTTTCAATAACTTTCCAACTTCGAGGAACAGAGTTGACGACATAATATTGCTCTGTTTCTACTGAGAAATTTTAACCCAGTTTTTTTTTTCCTTTTTTTTATTGTTTGTTTTTTTTTGACATTTTTTTGCTTAGTTTATATTGTTTACAATTTTTCTTATTGATTTGGGTTTTTTTAATTTATATAATAAATCTTTTTCTTTCCTTTTATATTCATTTACTAAGAGATCGTTGGATCTACAGATTTTTTATATTTTATTGTTCTTTATGATTATCCATGCCGTGATTGTTATCCTGATCTCTTTGTATTACATGTATAAACATTGATGTTATATATCAATCTGTATTAATTTGAAAACTAATAAAAAGATTGAAAAAGAAAGACACTAGCCAACTCCTCCCTCATCCAGTTGTTGTCTCCCTTGTTTAGGCATAATACACTGGTTTTAGATCGAACTATTGCACGCTCTATTTGTATGACAAATTCAATCATACTGTTATCACTTTTTCCAAGAGGATCCCTAACTACAAGATCGTTAATTTTACCTGTCTCATTGCATTGGACCAGATCTAAGACAGCATTTTCCCTTGTAGGTTCACTAACCTGCTGTTCAAGAAAGCTATCACAGATGCATTCTATGAAATCCTCTCCAAGACTGCCTTGACCAACTTGATTCATCCAATCTATATGCAAATTAAAGTCCCCCATGACAACTGCCATTCCATTCTTACATGCATCAGATATTTACATGTCCCTATCTGTGTCAATGGTGCTGAGGTGGAGATGGTTGAGAGCTTCATGTTCCTGGGTGTAAATATCACCAATAAGCTGTCCTGGTTCAGCCACGTAGACACCACGGCCAAGAAAGCTCACCAATGCCTCTAATTCCTCAGAAGGCTAGGGAAATTTAGCATGTCCATGATGACCCTCACTGATTTTTACAGATGCACCACAGAAAGCATCCTATCCATCACGGCTTGGTACAGCAACTGCTCTGCCCAGGACTGCAAGAAATTACAGAGAGTTGTGAACACAGCCCAGTCCATCACACAAACCAGCCTCCCCTCCATGAACTCTGTTAACACTTCTCGCTGCCTCAGGAAAGCAGTCAACATAATCAAAGACCCCACCCACTCCAGTAATTCTCTCTTCTCCCCCATTCCATCAGGCAGAAGATACAAAAGCTTGAAAACGTATACCACCGGGCTCAAAGACAGCTTCTGTCCATCTGTTATCAGGCTCTTGAATGGACCTCATGTATGATAAAGAACTCCTGATCTCTCAATCTACCTCATGACGGCTCTTGTACTTTATTTGTCTGCCTACACTCTCTGTAACTGTAATACTACATTCTGCATTCTGTTATAGCTTTTCCCTTGTACCACCTCGATGTACTTATGTATGGAATGATCTGTATGGATGGCATGCAAACAAGAGCTTTTCACTGTATCTTGGTACATGTGACAATAATACACTAATTACCAATTCTTAAACACCGGCTGTGGAAAAGACTGGGTATTCTGTGGAATGGTAGAATCGCAAAGGATAGAAAAACATGTAAGTTCTGTATCACGGAACATATGTCACAGAACAAATAGGTTCTGTGTGTGAATCACACAGGAGACCATTATGATGATGGGGAGCAGGAACTGACCATTCAGCCACTTGGTGATCTTCTACCTCAGCATCACTTTCCTGCACTACCCCTATCCTCTGGTTCCGGAAAGTCCTGTCAACTTTTTGAATGAACTCAATGACTGAGTCTCCACAGACTTCAAGGGTAGAGAGTTCCAGATTCACCACCATCTGAGTGAAGAAATTCTGCTCATCTCAGTCCTAAATGATCAACACAGACTGTGACTCCTGTTACAGACTCAGTGAAAGTCCCTTTAAGTTAGAGAGTGTGTGTGTGTGTGTGTGTGTGTGTGTGGGGCGTGCTTACGTCAATAGAAGATAAAGGACGTAATGACGTGGTTGAAGAAGGCAGAAGAAGAAAGAGAGAGAGAGAGAGAAGGGAGAGAGACACCAGCCTGCTAGTTTTCTCTATCGATGGATGAGAAACAATAACTGTGTTTGCCACTGAAATCCATGTATGGAAGTTGGAAGTAATCCGGTGGAGTTCACGTTGTTGCTGACCTGTAGAAGGAAACAGGTATTTGTGTGGACGACCACGATTCGGATGCTTTTCGGGGTGAGGAAGTCACTACCGAGTAAACACTGGAGTGTCATTTGGGTTCCATCGTGGAACATTTGGATTTCGTATTTACTCTCTCTCTGTTTCTCTACATCTACGTCTTATCTTCAGACAACGGTGGTTGTTGAAGAAGCCTTGCTCATGTTTCACCTTATGGCTAGCGGAACTGAACTTTAAGAACCATTCCTGATCGTGGAGTTTTGGACTTTGCCACACACACACGAAGAGTTTAGTTTTGGGGTTAACGTTCAAGGTTTAACATTTTTGAATTCTAACATACTAACATTTTTACTTTTATTTTACGTATTATCCTAAGTAGTGATTAATAAAATAGTTTTTAACACTGAATCATGCTCAGTGTGTTTCTTTTGTTGCTGGTTTGTGACACTCCCTTACTTCTAGATTCTCCCTGGTTCTAGATTCCTCAGCTAGGGGAAACATTCTCCCCATGTCTGCCCTTGTTTCAATGAAGTCACCATTGCCTTGCCGTTCTACTGTGATGGCAAATTGTTGTGCTGAACTTGCACTTACATGTGAGACGTGGCTGAAAGGTGAACTTTTAACTGCAAAGCACAAGCACTCACAGATAGCACAGTAGAGACTGTGAGGAAGGATAGGCGGTTGAAAGGGCAAAATTGCAGTCAGTTGGATGTCAGCTGAAGTGTGTCTATTTTAAACCAAGAAGTATCAGGAACAAGGGTGATGAACTTAGAGTGTGGGTCAGTATATGGAACTACAATGATGTGGCCATTACAGAGATTTGGCTGTCACAAGGGCAGGAAAGGCTGCTGGATGTTCCAGGGTTTAGACGTTTCAAAAGGGACAGGGATGGAGGTAAAAGAGGTGGGGCAGTGGCTTTGCTGATCAGGGACAGTGTCACAGCTGCAGAAAGGGAGGATGTCCTGGAGGGATCGTCCACTGAGTCAGTGTGGGTGGAGGTCAGGAACAGGAAGGGAGCGATCACTCTATTGGCCCCCCAACAGCAACAGAGATGCTGAGGAGCGGATCGGGAGGCAGAATTTGGAAAGGTGCAAAAATAACAGGGTTGTTGTCATGGGTGATTTCAACTTCCCTAATATTGATTGGTACCTCCTTAGTACAAAAGCTTTAGATGGGGCAAAATTTGTTAGGTGTGTCCAGGAAGGATTCCTGACACAGTATATAGGCAGACCGACTAGAGGAGAGGCCTTTCTGGATTTGGTACTAGGCAATGACCCTGGTCAGGTGTCAGATCTCTTGGTGGGTGAGCATTTCAGAAATAGTGACCACAACTCCCTGACCTTTACCCTTGCCTTGGAGAGGGATATGAGCAGACAGTACGGGAAAGTATTTAATTGGGGGAGGGGGAATTATGATGCTATTTGGCAGGAACTTGGGAGTGTAAATTGGGAGTAGAATATCTAGCGAAGAGGAAGAAAGAAGCTTGCTTAAGATTCAGGAAGCAAGGATCATCTAGGGGTCTAGAATTACAAGGTAGCCAGGAAGGAGCTTGAGAATGGACATAGGAGAGCTAGAAGGAGACATGATAAGGCCTTGGCGAGTAGGATTAAGGAAAACCCCAAGGTGTTCTACACGTATGTGAAGACCAGGAGGTTGACAAAAGTGAAGGTAGGACCGATAAGGAGTAGAGGAGGAAATATGTACCTGGAGTTGGAGGAGATAAGGAGGTCCTTAATGAATACTTTGCTTCAGTATTCACCTGTGAGAGAGACCTTGACGTTTGTGAGGACAGCGTAAAACAGGCTAATAAGCTAGAAAATGTTGATGTTGAGGATCTGCTGTAATTTTTGAAAAACATAAGGATAGATCAGTCCCCATGGCCAGACAGGATATATCCCAGGATACTACAGGAAGCGAGGGAAGAGATTTCTGAGCCTTTGGCGATGATCTTTGTGTCCTCACTGGCCACAGGAGCAGTATCGGATGATTGGAGGGTGGCAAATGTTGTTCCTTTGTTTAAGAAAGGAAGTAGGGATAATCCTGGGAATTACAGGCCAGTGAGTCTTACTTCAGTGGTGAGCAAATTATTGGAAAAGATTCTTAGGGACAGGATTTATGAGCATTTGGAGAAGCATAGGCTGATTAGGGACAGTCAGCATGGCTTTGTGAGGAGAAGGTTGTGCCTCACAAGCCTGATTGAATTCTTTGAGGATGTGACAAAACACATTGATGAGGGTAGAGCAGTCGATGTGGTGTATAGGGACTTCATTAAGGTACTTGATAAGGTTCTGCATGATAGGCTCATTCAGAAAACCGGGAGGCATGAGATCCAGGGAAACTTGGCTGTGTGGATTCAGAATTGCTCGCCTATAGAAGGCAGAGGGTGGTTATAGATCGAGCATAATCTGCCTGGAGGTCGGTGACCTGTAGTGTTCTGCAGGGATCTGTTCTGGAACCCCTGCTCTTTGTGATTTTTTAAAAATAACTTGGATAAGGAAGTGGAAGGGTGGGTTAGTAAGTTTGCAGATGACACGAAGGTTGGTGGTGGTGTGGATAGTGTAGAAGGTTGTTGAGGGTTACAACAGGACATTGATAGGATGTAAAGCTGGGCTGAGAAAGTGGCAGATGGAGTTCAACCCGGGAAAGTGTGAAGTGATTCACTTTGGAAGGTTGAATTTGAAGGCAGAATACAGGGTTGATGGCAGGATTCTTAGCAGTGTAGAGGAACAGAGGGATCTTCAGGTCCATGTCCATAGATCCCTCAAAGTTGCAGCACAAGTTGATAGGGTTGTTAAGCAAGGGTATAGTGGGATTGAGTTCAAGATCCGCGAGGTAATGTTGCAGCTCAATAGAACTCTGGTTAGACCACACTTGGAGTATTGTGTTCAGTTCTGGTCACCTCTTTATAGGAAGGATGTGGAAGCTTTAGAGAGGGTGCAGAGGAGATTTACCAGGATGTTGCCTGGATTGGAGAGCATGTCTTATGAGGATAGGTTGAGTGAGCTGGGGCTTTTCTCTTTGGAGAGAAGGAGGATGAGAGGTGACTTGATAGAGGTGTACAAGATGATAAGAGGCAAAGATCAAGTGGACAGTCAGAGACTTTTTCCCAAGATGAAAATGGCTCATACAAGAGGGTATAGTTTTAATGTGATTGGAGGAAAGTACAGGGGGGTATCAGTAAGATTTTGTTTACACATAGAGTGGTGGGTGCGTGGAACGCACTGCAGGCAGAGGTCGTGGGGGCAGATACATTAGGGACATTTAAGAGACTCTTAGATAGGCACATGGATGATAGAAAAATGGAGGGGTATGTGGGAGGGAAGGGTTAGATTGGTCTTAGTTAAAAGGTCGGCACAACATCGTGGGCCAAATGGCCTGTACTGTACTGTAATGTTCTATGTTCTATCTGCCGGGACATTGGTGGTGGATTTGTGGTGCTCAGTCCCAGACTCGGGTCCTTCCTTGTGAGTATTGGTCCTGGCTCCTTGTGCTCTCCCAAGTTTTGTTCTGGTGTTATCCAGTTTCCAGGACCTTCTCCCTCCTTCTCTTCTCTCATGGGATGGTTCCACATTGTCAGTGTCTGTGGAGGAAGAAGTGGAGTAAATGCTCTGATGAGTTTGTTAAAGGAAGCATATGTAAGGTGGGAAGCTGAAATCGGACAGGGCCTTTGAAGACTATAAAGGAAGCTGGAGAGAAGTTAAACAGGGAATCAGGAGGGTTAATGTTGCCGTGAAATGTCTTTGGAGAGTAGGATTGAAGAGAACCCCCAGGCATTTTACTCTTACATTAAAAACGAGGGGGTAACTGAGGAGAGGGTAGGACCACAATGAAGGAAGTTTGTGCCGGGGGCCAGAGGAAGTGGGCGAGGTACTACACAAGTACCTCACATCAGTATTCACCAAGGAGAAGGAGATGGAAGATAGTGAGATCAGGGAGGGGTATTCATTCTGTCAATGGCACATACTACAGCCAGTGTGTGCTGGTGGTGGGAGGGGGGAGTGTTCAGTGTGGCGGATGGGGTGCTAGTTGATGAAGCTGTACTGATCCAGGTCAGAGGAGAGTGCTCCATCAATGAGCCCAACACAAGTCTGAGGAACAACACCTTATCTTTCACCCACAGGTCTCAATATAGAATTCTCCAAATGTAAGACACTCACTTTATCTTTCTATATCAGACCTGACTGTTTCTGGTCATCCATCAGTGACTTTAGCTCAGCTTTACTCTCTCTACTCATCTAGCCCAACGCTGGGCAAGTCCCACAGCCCTGCTCTGAGCAACATATAACACAAAGAAACAACCTGTTTCTAATCACCACATTGGGTCTCACCCTATCAGAGATATTCCCCATGTTTTACCTTTCCCATCCACCCTTCTCCACAACTGAAAACCAACTTGTTTTCTTTCTTCCCTAGTTCCGATGAAGTGTCTTATTCCTGAAGTGCTAACAGTTTCTTTCCCCACAGATGCCACCTAAACTGCTAAGTGTTTCCAGCATTTTCTGTTTTTAGTTTGGATTTCAAGCATTGGCATTATTTTTGAAGTATTCTGTCATGGTCCTGACTTGTGCCTTGGAGATGACAGGTTCTGGGGTATCAGGAGGTGAGTCACTCAAGGCAGGATTCCTAGCCTTTGATCTGCACTTGTAGCTGGTCCAACTGAGTTTGTCATCAGTGGTGAGCCAGAGGGATGATTTGTGACAGTAATGCTATTGAATGTCATGATTAGCTGGTTAGCTGGTGGTCATTATCTGTGACACAGATGTTGATGCAACCTCTGGTGGACCCCTCTCCATCTGCAGAGCAGTTCTGCACCCCCTCAGTAATGTGCTCTACCCTGGCATAAGGGAGATAACATATCGTGTGAGGAAGGAGCTGAAGCAGGGTCCCTGCCCTGAAACATCAACTGGTTTCTCTTTCCACAGATGCTGCTTGACTGGCTGAGTTCTTACAGCATTTCTGTTTCTGTGTCAAATTCCAACATCTGCAGTTTTATTTGTTTTCCGTGTCCTGTGAGGATCCGCATTGATGTTCAGGTCCTCCTGACCAGAGAATCCCTTCTGACACCAATATTGTTTACGTTTCCCTGTCTCTGCAGTCCTAGGTTTGAACTGCATTGCTTTAAGTTGAGTGGCTTGTATCTGAGAGAGAGAGAGAGAGAGAGAGAGAGAGAGATTACTCTGGTGGTAGTACCTTTGAAAGCAGATAAATCACTAAGCTTGGATGAAATGTATTCTGGTTCCTAATAGAAACAAAGGAGAAAACATTTTTGAGGTGTAGAGGGGCTTTGGAATGCCTGCCCACGGAGGTAGCAAGGAAGCTAAACAGGATGTCATTTGACTGAGCCAGGAGCAGGGAGGTTGTGCTGGAATTGAATAAAACACCAGTCAGACCACAGCTGGAGTCCTGAGTACAACTCTGGTCATAGAACTGGAGACATTGCAGAGGAGATCAGCAAGGACAGTGCCAGTTCTGGGGGATGTAGTGAAGAGAAGTGACTGGGCCCAGGCTGTATGTAGGGAGTGGGGAACTTTGCTCATTGTCAACGATTTGACCAAGTGAATCAAATGATATATTTCCAAATTTTTGACGTACGAAACTGGGTGGGATAGTGAGTAGGGAGGAGTGTGTAAAGAGGCTTCAGGGATATGGACGAGCTGTGAGAGTGGGCGAGAACATGTCAGATGGAATGTAATGTGGAAGATTGTGAGGTCAGAGCAGGAATGTGTGTTCACTGGTGAGATGTCTGATTGTATTGACCTGGGTATGTTTGTACACAAATCACCAAAGGCTGGTGTGCAGGTGAAGCAAGTGATTGGAGGATAAATGGTCTGAAGACAGAAAAAGATTTGAGATGCAGGAATCTGGACCAGAAAGCAGAATGCTGGAAGATCCCGGAGGCAGATCCCAGATAAGAGGCACAGGTCGAGTGGACAGTCAGAGAATTTTTCCCAGGGCGACAATGGCTAACATGAGGGGACATAATTTTAAGGTGATTGGAGGAAGGTATAAGGGGGATGTCAGGGGTAAGTTTTTTACACAGAGAGTGGTGGGTGTGTGGAACGCACTGCTGGTAGAGGTTGTGGGGGCAGATACATTAGGGACATTTAAGAGACTCTTAGATAGACACATGAATGATAGAGAAATGGAGGGCTATGTGGGAGGGAAGGGTTAAATAGATCTTAGAGCAGGATAAAATGTCAGCACAACATTGTGGGCCAAAGGGCCTGTACTGTGCTGTAATGTTCTATGTTCTATCCCAGTGGGTCAAGCAGCTATGCAGAAGTCTTGACCCAAAACATCGACTTATATTTTTTGCCTCACAGATGCTGCTTGACCTTCCAGTGTTCTGGTTTTTGGGTTAATGGAATGTTGGCCATTACTAGAGGGATTGAATCTTGCTGCAAGTGTACAGGGTGTGGTGAGAGGGCCACAAGTGCGAGTAGATGAACCACCTCAGTTTCTTCTTCAGATCCCCACCAAGACCACACTTCTTCAGACCTCAGTCTTCATCCAGACCATAGAACCATAGAACACCACAGCACAGAAAAACAAGCCACTTGGCCCTTCTAGTCGAAACGTTATTCCACTAGTCCCATTACCTGCACCCAGTCCATAACCCTCCAGACCACTCCCGTCCATGTATCTATCCAATTTATTCTTAAAACTCAAGAGTGAGCCCACATTTACTACATCAGATGGCAGCCCGTTCCACACTCTCACCATTCTTTGAGTGAAGAAGTTCCCCCTAATGTTCCCCCTATCCCCTTTCACCCTAAAGCCATGTCTTCTCGTACTTATCTCTCCTAATCTAGGTGGAAAGAGCCTACTTGCATTAACTCTGTCTATACCCCTCATCATTTTGTAAACCTCTATCAAATCTCCCCTCATTCTTCTGTGCTCCAAAGAATGAAGTCCTAACCTGTTCAATCTTTCCCTGTAACTCAACTCCTGAAGACCCAGCAACATTCTAGTAAATCTCCTCTGCACTCTTTCAATCTTACTGATATCCTTCCTATTGTTAGGTGACCAGAACTGCACACAATACTCCAAATTTGGCCTCACCAATGTCTTATACAACCTCACCATAACATCCCAACTCCTATACTCAGTACTTTGATTTATTAATGCCAGGATATCAAAAGCCTTTTTTACAGCCCTGTCTACCTGCGACACCACTTTCATGGAATTATGTATCTGAACTCCCAGATCCTTCTGTTCCTCCGCAATCCTCAGTGCCCTACCATTTACTGTGTATGTCCTACCTTGATTTGTCCTTCCAAAATGCAACACCTCACACTTGTCTGCATTAAATTCCATCTGCCATTTTCTGGCCCATTCTTCCAGTTGGTTCAGATCCCTCTGCAAGCTTTGAAAGCCTTCCTCACTGTCCACTACGCCTCCAATCTTAGTGTCATCAGCAAACTTGCTGATCCAATTTACCACATTATCATCTAGATCATTGATATAGACAACAAATAACAATGGTCCCAGCACAGATCCCTGAGGCACACCACTAGTCACAGGCCTTCAGTCTGAGAAACAATCGTCCACTACCACTCTGTCTTCTCCCACACAGCCAATTTCGAATCCAGTTTACACCCTCTCCATGGATACCTAGTGTCTGAACCTTCTGAACTAACCTCCCATGTGGGACCTTGTCAAAGGCCTTACTAAAGTCCATGTAGACAACATCCACAGCCTTTCCTTCATCTACTTTCTTGATAACCTCCTCGAAAAACTGTACAAGATTCGTTAAACACGATCTACCACGCACAAAGCCATGCTGACTATCCTTAATCAGCCCTTGGTTGTCCAAATACTTGTATATCCGATCTCTCAGAACACCTTCCAATAATTTACCCACTACTGATGTCAGGCTCACTGGCCTGTAATTACCTGGTTTACTTTTAGATCCTTTTTTAAACAACGGAACAACATGAGCTACCCTCCAGTCCTCCGGTACCGCACCCATGGCTAAGGGCATTTTAAATATATCTGCCAGGGCCCCTGAAATTTCTACACTAGTCTCCCTCAATGTCCAAGGAAATATCTCATCTGGCCCAGGGGATTTATCTACCTTATTCGCTGTAAAGCAGCAAGCGCCTCCTCCTCTTTAATCTCTATATGTTCCATGACACAATTGCCTGTTTCCCTTCCTTCCACATCCACTATGCCAGTTTCCTGCATAAATACTGATGCAAAAAAATTGTTTAAGATCTCCCCCATCTCCTGAGGCTCCACACATAGACGACCACTCTGATCTTCTAGGGGACCAATTTTGTCCCTTACTATCCTTTTACTCTTCATATACTTGTAGAAACCCTTTGGATCTACCTTCACATTATCTGCCAAAGCAACCTCATGTCTTCTTTTTGCCTTCCTGATTTCCTTTTTTAGTATTTTCTTACATTTTCTATACTCTTCAAGTACCTCATTTGTTCCTAGTTACCTATACCTGCTATATACCTTTCGTTTTTTCTTAACCAGCTCACCAATATCCCTTGAAAACCAAGATTCCCTATGCTTGTTAACTTTGCCTTTAATCCTGGCAGGAACATGCAAACTCTGCACTCTCAAAATTTCGCCTTTGAAGGCCTTCCACTTACTGAGCACATCCTTGCCAGAAAACAACTTATCCCAATCCACTCTTCCTAGATCCTCTCATTTCCACAAAATTGGCCTTTCTCCAATTTAGAGCCTCAACTCAAGGACCAGACCTGTCCTTATCCATAATTAACTTGAAACTAATGACATTATGGTCACTGGACCCAATATGCTCCCCTACACATACTTCTGTCACTTGACCTGTCTGGTTCCCTAATAGGAGATCAAGTATTGCATTCTCTCTCGTTGGTACCTCTATATATTGATTTAGAAAACTTTCCTGAACACATTTGACAAATTCCAAGCCACCCAGCCCTTTCGCAGTGTGGGAGTCCCAGTCAATATGTGGAAAGTTAAAATCCCCTACTATTACAACTTCCTGTTTCTTACATCTGTCTGCTATCTCCCTACAGATTTGTTCCTCCAATTCTCTCTGACTATTGAGCGGTCTATAATACAACCCTATTAGTGTGGTCACACCTTTTCTGTTCCTCAGCTTCACCCATATGGCCTCTGTAGACAAGCCCTCCGGGCTGTCCTGTCTACGCACAGTTGTGATATTTTCCCTGACCAGTAATGCCACTCCTCCCCCTTTCATCCCTCCCCCTCTATCACGTCTGAAACAATGGAACCCCGGAACATTAAGCTGCCAGTCCTGCCCCTCTGCATCCAAGTGTCACTAATAGCAATAATATCGTAATCCCACGTGCCAATCCACGCCCTAAACTCACCTGCCTTACCTACAATACTCCTTGCATTGAAATAGATGTACCTGAGAACATTTCTATCACGTACAAACCTTTGATTTCTGTCGATACCTGCAGTCCTCGCATGACCTTTTTCCTCCTTCACATCACTATCTGCTCTAACACTCTGGTTCCCCTCCCCCTGCAAATCTAGTTTAAACCCTCCGGGGCAGCACTAGCAAACCTACCCGCAAGAGTGTTTGTCCCCCTCCAGTTCAGGTGCAAACCGTCCCGTCGGAACAGATCCCACCTTCCCTGGAACAAAGCCCAATTATCCAGAAACCTGAAGCCCTCCCTCCTTAGCCACGTATTTAGCTGCATGATCCTCCTATTTCTAGCCTCACTAGCACGTGGACCTGGTAGCAATCCTGAGATTGCAACCTTGGAGGTCCTGTCCTTCAACTTTGCACCTAATTCTCTAAACTCTTTTTGCAGGACCTCCTCCCTTTTCCTATCCACATCATTGGTCCCTACATGGACCACGACATCTGGCTGCTCACCCTCCCTCCTGGGCCAAATTGTACACTTTGGAAGTAGAAATAAGCGGGTAGATTATTATCTAGAAGGAGAGAAGATTGATAGTGCGGTAGTACAAAGGGACTTGGGGGTACTTATACAAGATACCTTAAAAGTTAACCACCAGGTTGGATCGGTGGTTAAGAAAGCGAATGCTATGTTGGCATTCATCTCGAGAGGTATAGTGTATAAAAGTAAGGAAGTGTTGATGAGGCTCTACGGGGCGCTAGTGAGGCCTCATTTGGAATACTGTGCGCAGTTTTGGGCCCCGCATCTTAGGAAGGATGTGCTGACGTTGGAGAGGGTTCAGAGGAGATTTACGAGAATGATTCCAGGAATGAAAGGGCTTAAGTACGATGAGCGTTTGTCGGCTCTTGGACTGTACTCGCTGGAGTACAGAAGGATGAGAGGGGACCTCGTAGCGACATTTAAAATGTTGACAGGTAAGGATAGAGTAGATGTGGCTAGGCTGTTTCCCTTGGTGGGCGTGTCCAGGACCAGAGGGCACAATCTTAGAATTAGAGGGTACAGTTTCAAGACAGAGATGAGGAGAAGTTTCTTTACCCAGAGGGTGGTGAAATTGTGGAACTCCTTGCCACGCACAGCAGTGGAGGCCAGATCAGTGGGGGTGTTCAAGGAGGAGATAGACAGATATCTAAATAGTCAGGGTATCAAGGGATATGGGGATAAGGCTGGCAAATGGGATTAGAATAGTTTTTTTTTCTCTCTCTTTTTTTCCCACCCCATTTCTTTTTCCCTTTTCCTTGGAGCAGACTCGATGGGCCGAATGGCCTGCTTCTGCTCCCTTATCTTGTGATCTTGTGATCTTGTGATCTTGTGAACTTGTGAGGTGAGAGTCACTGCCCCTGACGTCCGGGCAACATTTGACTGAATGCGGCATTACAGAGCCCAGGTAAAACTGGTCAATGGGTATTGAGGGGGAGTCAGCCCTCACACAGAGGAAGATGGTTGTGGTTGTTGGAGGTCTATCACTGCAGGAATTCCTCAGGACAGCCCTCACACAGTGGAAGATGGTTGCAGATGTTGGAGGTCTATCACGGCAGGAGTTTCTCAGGATATGGTTCCAGGACCAACCATCTTCAGCTGCTTCATTAATGGCCTTCCTTCCATCATAAGGTCAGAAGTGGGGGTGTTCACTAATGATTGCAGTGTTCAATTCCCTTTGCAACTCCTCAGTGAATGAAGTAGCCCCTGTCTGCAAGACACCATGAAGACATGGGCTGATTACTGGAATATTCACGTTGCACAAGTGCCAGGTCATAATACTCAACAAGAGAGTCCAGCCACCTACCTTTATTCAATGGCTTTACCATCACTAAGTTCCTCGCCATCAAAATCCTGGGGGACCCCCCAGGCAAACTAAACTGGACCAGCCACATAAACACTCCGATTACACAAACAGTTCAGAGGCTGGGGATTGTGTGGCAAATGACACATTTCCTGACACCACTGTCTTTCCACTGTCTACAAGGAGCAAGTCAGGAGAGTGATGAAATGCTGTGCCCTGCCCGAGGAGAACAGTTCCAACAATTGTCAAGAAGCTTGATATTATCCAGGAGAAAGCGGTCCACCTCATCAATCCCGTACCAGTAAGAATAGAAACACAATGAGCCAGATTTCCATAGAACAATAGAACCATAGAACAATACAGCACAATACAGGCCCTTCTGCCCACCATGTTGTGCCGACCTTTAGACCATGCCTAAGACTATCTAACCCCTTCCTCCCACATATTCCTCTATTTTAAATTCCTCCAAATGCTTATTTAACAATCCCTTGAACTTGACCAACGTATCAGCCTCCACCACCACCCCAGGCAGCGCATTCCATGCCCCAACCACTCTCTGGGTAAAAAACCTCCCTCTGACATCTCCCTTGAACTTCCCACCCATTACCTTAAAGCCATGTCCTCTTGTATTCAGCATTGGTGCCCTGGGAAAGAGGCGCTGGCTGTCCACTCTATCTATTCCTCTCAATATCTTTTACACCTCTATCATGTCTCCCTTCATCCTCCTTCTCTCCAATGAGTAAAGCCCTAGCTCCCTTAGTCTCTCCTCGTAATCTATACTCTCTAATCCAGGCAGCATTCTGGTAAATCTCCTCTGCACCCTTTCCAACGCCTCCACATCCTTCCTATAATGAGGCAACCAGAATTGGACACAGTACTCTAAGTGTGGCCTAACCAGAATTTTGTAAAGCTGCATCGTCACCTCGCGGCTCTTAAACTCAATCCCATGATTTATGAAAGCTAACATCCCATAAGCTTTCTTAACTACCCTATCCACCTGTGAGGCAACTTTCAGGGATCTGTGGATATGAACCCCCAGATCCCTCTGCTCCTCCACACTCCCCAGAATCCTGCCATTTACTTTGTACTCTGCCTTGGAGTTAGTCCTTCCAAAGTGTACCACCTCGCACTTCTCTGGATTGAACTCCATCTGCCACTTGTCAGCCCAGCTCTGCATCCTATCAATATCCCTCTGTAAGCCTCGACAGCCCTTCACACTATCCACAACACCACTGACCTTCATGTCATCTGAAAACTTGCTAACCCACCCTTTCTACCCCCTCATCCAAGTCGTTAATAAATATCACGAAAAGTAGAGGTTCCAGAACCGATCTCTGTGGGACACCACTAGTCACAGCCCTCCAATCTGAATGCACTCCCTCCACCACAACCCTCTGCTTTCTACAGGCAAGCCAATTCTGAATCTACACTGCCAAGCTTCCCTGGATCCCTTGGCCTCTGACCTTCTGCAGAAGCCTACCATGTGGAACCTTGTCAAACGCCTTACTAAAATCCATGTAGACCACATCTACTACACTACCCTCATCAATCTTCCTCGTCACCTCCTCAAAGAACCCTATCAGGCTTGTGAGGCAAGATCTTCTCTTCACAAAGCCATGCTGGCTGTCCCTAATCAGTCCATGATTCTTTAAATGCCCATAGATCCTATCTCTAAGAATCCGTTCCAACAGCTTGCCCACCACAGACGTAAGGCTCACTGGTCTGTAATTCCCTGGACTATCCCTACTACCTTTCTTGAATAAGGGGACAAGATTTGCCACCCTCTAATCCTCTGGTACCATCCCTGTGGACAACGAGGACTCAAAGATCCTAGCCAACGGTTCAGCAATCTCCTCCCTCACCTCACGAAGCAGCCTGGCGAATATTCCGTCAGGCCCTGGGGACTTATCTGTCCTAATATTTTCTAACAGCTCCAACACATCCTCTCTCTTGATATCTACATACTCTAGAACATTACCCTCACCAACACTGTCCTCAGTGTTATCAAGACCCCTCTCCTTGGTGAACACTGAAGAGAAGTATTCATTGAGAACCTCACCCACTTCCACAGCTTCCAGGCACATCCTCCCACCTTTGTCTTTAATCAGACCTACCTTTACTCTAGCCATCCTTCTGCTCTTCACATACGAGTAAAAAGCCTTGGGATTTTCCTTAACCCTATTCGCCAAGGCCTTTTCATGTCCCCTTCTTGCTCTCCTCAGCCCCTTCTTAAGTTCCCTCCTTGGCACTCTATATTCCTCATGGGCCCTGTCTGATCCTTGCTGCCTACACCTTATGTATGCTGCCGCCTTCTTCCTAACTAGTTGTTCCACCTCTCTTGTCACCCACGGTTCCTTCACCCTGCCATTCCTTCTCTGCCTCACCAGGACAAATCTATCCCTAACATCCTGCAAGAGATCCCTGAACATCAACCACATCTCCATCGTACATTTCCCTTCAAAAATGTCATCCCAATTTACATTCTCAAGCTCTAGCCTTATAGTCTCATAATTTGCCCTTCCCCAATTAAATATCTTCCCATCCTCTCTGCTTCTATCCTTGCCCATGACAATGCTAAAGGTTAGGGAGCGGTGGTCACTGTCCCCAAAATGCTCACCCACTGAGAGATCTGTCACCTGACCCGGTTCATTACCTAATACTAGATCTAATATGGCATTCCCTCTAGTCAGCCTGTCAATATACTGTGACAGGAATCCGTCCTGGACGCACTTAACAAACTCTGCCCCATCTAAACCTTTAGCACTAAGCAGGTGCCAATCAATATTTGGGAAGTTGAAGTCTCCCATGATGACAACCCTGTTATTCTTGCACGTTTCCAAAATTTGCCTCCCAATCTGCTCCTCAGTATCCTGACTGCTACCAGGGGGCCTATAGAATACTCCCAGTAGAGTAACTGCTCCTTTCTTGTTCCACCCATACTGACTCTAGAGAGGATCCTTCTACATTATCCACCCTTTCTGCAGTTATAGTAGTGTCCCTAACCAGTATCGCCACCCCTCCTCCTCTTCTCCCCCCCTCCCTATCCCTTTCAAAACTCTGAAAACCAGGAATATTCAATATCCATTCCTGCCCTGGTTTCCACGTTAAAATCTATTTATTAATAACTACTTGCAATAATAAGAGAAAAGAAACAATTGGATATTAGATATTGATCAAAATAAACCAAAGTGTGTGTGTGACTAGTTCCCAAACCACCCAGTCGAGGAATAGTTCTCAAAGTTTTATGATGGCAAACCAGTTCAGCTCAGCAAGTCATGAAGTAGAACAATGAGCAAAGGCTTCTGAAAACCACAGTAGAATGTAGAGTACAATGTAGAGAGGAGTTTATGAAATCCACAAGTTCCACGATGGAACCCATACGACACCTCAATCACTGAAGATCTCCATTGCTTTGTTCCGAAGTACCTGCCACACCGAGGGCACTCGATACGTGGCTGCCCACTGATATACCTGCTTTCCAGTAGAGGTTAACGACAAAGTGTATGGATGTATGGATTGTAAAGTGACAGTCACAACGACTGTGCTTCACCCATAGATACAGGTGAGTGGCAGTCAGTGCTACCAACTCTCACCTCTCTCTCTCTCTATTTCTCTCTCTCTCAGTCTGTCTGTGCCTGCAGTTGCCAGCACTTCAGTGAATCTGCCTGCTTTTTTCGCTCCCACTCACCGCCGTCAGATTAAAGCCACACACACTACTGCACTACCGTTCAGGTGCCTTAAAGGGACACTCACCAAGTAGCAACCTGACTTGTAACCCTCAACACCCATCCCTCCACCACTGGCACACAGCGTTGTTCCTGGACATTACTCTCAGTTAGTGGTTTCTGTGGTCATTCTCAACGGGGATTTGGTCACTCTGTGCTAAGTATTGACATGTGAGCACATGAATTAGTAGCAGGAGCCAGCTGCTTGCTCACACAAACCTCCCCGACCATTCAATAAGATCACGTCAGAGCTGATCGCAACCTCAAATGCACATTGCTGTTTAGTCACGGGAAGCTTTCACTCTTCTGCTTAACAAAGGGATGAGTTTATACTGTACTTGGGTCAGTTTCTTAGAACAGGTAACTGGCTATCATTGACGGGTTATGTGTAATGAGAGAAGGTTCATTAATGATCTCTCAATAAAGGATTCTGTGGAGAGATTTACGTCTGAAACCCCTCTAATAAAGACCGACAAGAGACAACAAATAAGGGAGTGGGTAAGTAGTTGCAGATATTTAAGGAAATATTTCTTAATTCATGGCAGGGACCAAGTGACCGAGAAGAGAGATTGGGGATGATGTTAAACTGAAAGAAAATGATGCCCAGATGCAGGGGTAAGTGTGAGTGAGAAATCAGACTAGAAAAGTAAATTGTAAAAGGGTCTCTCAACCTACGGTGGGACAGAAGGAATTAACTCAAACAGCAAAGGCTAAAGGCACAGGAAGAGAAGGGCAAAGGGACGCAAGTGTTGGAGCAGGCAGCTGGGACCATTGCTCACTGCCTGTAGTCTCCATGGTGATGTAGCAAGGTGACCCTCAGATTGGGTGTGAATAGTCACCATTAATCACAAAGGTTAACATTACTGTTAATCACAGAAGCTGGAGGAGACAAGTCTGTAGGTTCAAGTGATCCACAACTGACCCCACCTCCTCACCTCTGCTTCCTCTCACTCAAGTAACAGGAGAAGGAGGGGAGATGTTATGGAGGGTGAATGCATGCAGGCTTTCCCCCTCAGGTTGGGTGAGACTAGAACTAGAGGACATATAGGGTGAAAGGTGAAATATTTGAGGGAAATCTGAGGGGGAACTACTTCACTCAGAGGGTGGTGCGAGTGTGGAACGAGCTGGTGGTGGATGTGGATTCAATTGTAACATTTAAGAGAAGTTTGGATAGGTTCATGGATGGGAGGGGTTTGGAGGGATATGGTCCAGGTGCAGGTAGATGGGACCAGGCAGAAGATCAGGTCGGCATGGACTAGATGGGCCGAAAGGCCTGTTTCTGTGCTGTAGTGCTCTATGACTTGCTGTAAAAGTACAATCACTTCCATGGGAGCCAGTCCCCGAGTGACCACACACAGACATTCCCCCCCCCCAAACTCCCCCCCCACCCCGACTCCCCACACACATCACACGCAGTCCCTTCCCCTTCGTGTATTTACAAACTTGTTCAGGGAGAGAGTCCCAAAGACTCCTGTCCCCGTGAGGGAAGCGAACTTTGCCTTCTCTGCATTACTTGGGTGACCCGTTAGATTTTCTTTAAACGGCCCAAGTTCTGGTCTCCCGAATCGGAAACCCGAGTCCCTCCCCCTTCTCCCAAGCGTTGTCTGTCCGACCTCCCCCCCCCCCTCCCCAACATCTCGGCGCTGCTCCCAACTAATTAACTCATGCGGAGAGCGAGGTGTCTGCAGTTCTCTGCACAGGCGGGGGCTGGAACCGCGTCAGTTCCCCCGGGGTGAACGTCTCCGAAGCGGGAGAGGGTGGGTCGGAGGGTGGGGTCGGTGGGGGACCTGAGGTCAGGGGCCCGGCGGCTGGTTCGGGCAGAAGCCCCGGGAGGGGGAAGATCCCAGATTTGGGCAGAGACGTCCCGTCCTGTCCTGGGATAGAGCGGCGTTTCCATGGTTACCCCTGGCCCTGAGGGGAAGGAGCTTTATGTTCGTCCAATCAGAGGCCGAGCTGTCGGTGGGTCCGGAGCACATCTGTCCTCCGCCAGATGTGCAGCTCCTGCGCTGCGGAGCGGCCGCGACTCCAGCTGTGGGCAGCGGCGGTGAGTGCCGGAGGTCGACATCTGTCGGCGGGACCGGCACCACCCCCCCACCACCCCCCCACCCCCGGGCGGAGGGGGGGGCTCGGTCCTGCCGGGGGGGGGGGGGTGAGAGAGGAACGCTGAAGAGGGCCGAACGGCCGCCCAGCGGGAGGGAGACTGACCCGCTCTGGGCTTTAGCCAGAGCGACCACTCGGCCCGACGCTCCGTGCTATCAGCGGGCTAGCTGTGCTGCGGGTGGGGGGGGTGTGGGTGAGGGGGGTGAGGGGGGTGGGGGGTGTGGGTGAGGGGGGTGGGGGGTGTGGGTGAGGAGGGTGGGGGGTGTGGGTGGGGGGGGGGTGGGGGGCGCAGCCACTTCCTACCCGATTTCTGCAGCCGGTGTAACCCGGGTGCCGGAGGTGTGAGCCCGGTCAACCACACCCCCCCCCCCCCCCCCGCCCCGGCGCGGACCTGAGCGCAGCGGCCGGAGCTCCGTCTGAGGGGCGGAACCTGGGGCCACACCCGGGGACCGCGGTCGGGCAGCATCTGTTGAGGGAGGATCGGTCGGCGGCTCCGGTCCAAACCCTGCATCGGGACCAAGAGGGGGGTGGGGGTCAGGGAGGGGGAGGGGTCATTATGGGGGTGGGGGAGGGGCTGAGCGGTGGGGTGGGGGTTGAGGGGGTGAGGGAGGGGGCGGGTGTCCCAGGCCCTAAGGGAACGGTCCGGTGGTGAACTCACGGGTGACTGAGTAACAGGAGGGTGCCATTCGGCCCCTCGACGCTGTTGTCCCATTCAGTAAGACCCTGGCGCTGACCCCACGTCCTGGACAAATGCCCCCACCCCCACAGAACCACCGATTGACCCCGACCCCTTCTCCAGGGCCCTGGCCAGGGGAGACATGGCCGGCAGCCCCGGGGGCGGGGGATGGGGCAGCACCAGAGTGGGGGTGACCCCCAACCCGCCGGCCCCTGGATGTGGCCAACACTCGCTGACCTGAAGCAATGAATCCCCCCTGCACCCCCCGTGCCCCCAGCACCCCCCGTGCACCCCCCGTGCCCCCCAGCACCCCCTGCACCCCCCGTGCCCCCGATTTCCCCCCCGTACCCACCCACCGTGTGTCCAACAGAGTTTGACCAAACATCATGTGGGACAGATGGTCTCTTCCCCCCTCCCCTCTCCCCCCTCCCTCAGTGCCGCCCATCCCACAGTGACTGCCCCTCCCTCAGGGCCGCGCCCCCCAACCCACAGCGCGGCGCTCCCTCGGGGCCGCGCCCCCCCAACCCACAGCGCGGCGCTCCCTCGGGGCCGCGCCCCCCCAACCCACAGCGCGGCGCTCCCTCGGGGCCGCGCCCCCCCAACCCACAGCGCGGCGCTCCCTCGGGGCCGCCCCCCCCAACCCACAGAGCGGCGCTCCCTCGGGGCCGCGCCCCCCAACCCACAGCGCGGCGCTCCCTCGGGGCCGCCCCCCCAACCCACAGAGCGGCGCTCCCTCAGTACCACCCCTCCCACAGTGTGACCCCTCCCCCAGAGCTTCCATTTTACTGGCTGCTTTACAACACAGACTGAGTTTCAATTAAATGCAGGGAGGTTGGATCAGGTGGAAGTTCAGTGGGAGGGGTGCTTCCTCTGGCAGGACGTCTGGTCTATTCCCAGAGTTTCCCTCAGATTCTGCTTCATTCCCGCGACTGCCAGCAATGTGGTCTCAGGCTGACCTGTAAATGCAGCATCGTAGTCGTGGCCATGCTGTGAGCTGTCTCACCCTGAACTTCACTGCATTCTCACCTGTAAAGAGACTTGTTTATAATTGTTTACTGGAAAAATTAAGTTGGGATAAATGTTTTTGCAGAAAGCATTGTTGGACCAAGGAGGCAGAGATTATCCATCAGTTCAAAGGGAATGAAAAAACCCAGCAGCCCTCTTCAACTGGGAGAGCGCATTGGGATTGTGCTGCAGAGACAGAAAGGAGCAGGGGTCAGTAGTGCTGGGGAGGTCTACTCCTGCCCACACTCTCACCACACTTGTAGGAAGCATCAACCATCACCTCTGGAAAAGCCGCAGAAAGAATTGCTCTATGGATTGTGTACAAACACTCTGTGTCTTGTGTGCAGTTCTGGGTGCAGAAAGGATGTCAGTAATCTGGAAAGGGTGTGGTAAAGATCCGTAAGGATGTTATCAGGACTGGAGGACTTGAGTTATGAAGATAGGCTGGGGCTATTTTCCTTGGAGCACAGGTGGCTTTATAGAAGTTTATAAAATCATGAGGGGTGTAGATAAGGTCACAGTCTTTTCGCCCAGGAATTGGAATTGGTTTATTATTGTCACTTGTACTGAGGGACAGTGAAACACTAGTCTTGCATACTGATCATACAGATCAATTCATTACACAGTGCAAGGTATACAGAATGCAGAATAGAGTGTAACAGCTACAGAGAAAGTGCAGCGCAGGTAGACAATAAGGTGCAAGGTCATAACGAGGTAGATTGTGAGGTCAAGAGTCCATCTCATCATACTAGGGAACCATTCGATAGTCTTACAGCAGCAGGATAGAAGCTGTCCTTGAACCTGGTAGCACTTTCAGGCTTTTGTATCTTCTGCTTGATGAGAGGGGGGGAGAAGAGAGAACAGTACTACCTCAATGCTCTCTGTACTAACTCAATGTAACTGCACTGTGTAATGAATTGATCTGTACGATTGGTGTGCAAGACAAGTTTTTCACTGTACCTCGGTACAAGTGACAATAATAAACCAATACCAATGTCCAGAGTGGGTGGGATTTTTGATTATGCTGGCTGCTTTACCAAGGCAGTGAGAAGTGTAGACTGAGTCCATGGAAGGGAGACTGATTTCTGTTATGTGCTGGGCTGTGTCCACAACTCTCTGCAGTTTCTTGTGGTCCCAGGCAGAGCAGTTGCTGTACCAAGCCGTGATACATTCAGATAGGATGCTTTCTATGGTGCATCAATAAAAGTTGGTGAGTGTCAAAGGGGACATGCCAAATTTCTTTAGCCTCCTGAAGAAGTAGAGGCACTGGTGAGCTTCCTTGGCCGTGGTGTCTACATAGTTGGACCAGGACAGGCTACTGATGATGTTTGCTCCTAGGAGCTTGAAGCTCTCAACCCTCTTGACTCAGCACCATTGATGTAGACCTCTATCCATGGACCATACAAACGTTCTGTCAATAATTCCAGTTGTTTCTTAAAATCCTTGAATAGAGACGTTTGGATCACATAGCAGTCAGCAGGATGGTGGACTCGACACCTGTCCTCGGCTATGTTTTCCATGTTGGTGTCCAGTTCAGTTCCTCCTGGTCCCTCAGTGTGAGGTGAAAGAACGATTGGATCAGTCTGAGTGCAGAAGATTCTGACCAGACAGAGCCGATAACAGCTGTGTGAAGTGTGTCAGACCATCAGCTCCTCTGTGGCATGTGCTGTTCTTAGCAACAGGGAAAACATCTGAAGTTACAAAGGAAACAACAAGTTATAACAATGACTCACACACACTTCCATAATGAGATATCTTGCCCAGAATTGTTGGCCCAGCAACTGTCCAAGAGATGTAGTGCCTTGTTCAAGTCAGAAAAATATTATTTTTGGGTTCAACTGACATTTTCAGATTCAAGTGGCACATTGATCGTGAGATCCTCATCTGAATGGAAGGGCAGATCATTGCAGGGAGGGTCACACTCTGGGAGGGACTGTACTGAGAGGGAGGGTCACACAGTGGGAGGGGCAGTACTGAGGGAGGGTCACACTGTGGGAGGGGCGGTACTGAGGGCAGGGCGCTGGTCATCAACCAGCTGGTGGCCTCCATGCTGTGGTACCAGCTGGCCACGCTGGTGCCGCCCAACGTCTTCGTCGCCACCACCCAGAGGAGGTTGACGGACTTCTTCTAGGGTGGCCGGAGGCACTGGGTCTCCGCGGCGGTCCTGAGTCTGCCGTCGGTGGAGGGGGGTCAGTCGCTGGTGTGCGTGCGCACCTAGCTGGCAGCCCTCCGCCTCCGGGCGCTGCAGAGGTACCTGTACACCGAGCACCCCCCGCGGTGGCACGCGCTGGCCACCTTTTTCCTCCGCCGGGGTTGCTGCCTCCGGGAGGGAGCACGTCTCCCGGTGGTGGGCGTCAGCCGTGCCACTCTGCGGGGGCTTCCCGGGTTTTACCAGGATCTGATGCGGGTGTGGGGCGCGGTGTCGTGCGGCGAGCGCATGGCCGCTCCCCTTCCAGTCGCGGAGGGCGCCGGGGGGGATGCCGGGGGGGGTCCCGGCTGCGTCGGCCCCCACCCTGCCGGAGTTGCTGGTCGGGCCCAGGGCCCGGCATCTCTCGCGGGAGGCAGCTCAGCACAACTTGAGCCGCCTGGAGGACATGCCGAAGGTGCCGTTCCATGAGGCGCCGAGGTGGTTCTTGTACGGGCTGCACCTACACACCTTTCACTTCCTCGTCCTGGTCTGTTGGCCGGACATACCGTGGCGGTCCGTCTTGCCGGCAGGCAGCAGGGAGGGTCCCAGGTGGAGGTCTCTCTACGCAGGAGTCCTCCCACTGTATATCGGGGACCTGGGGTGGAGGGTGTTGCACCGGGCCGTGCCGTGCAACCGTTTTCTGAGCCAGTTCACCGACACCCTGGCCACCTGTCACTTCTGCGGCCAGGAGGAGACGGTGTACCACGCGTACGCAGAGCACAAGAGGTTGCAGCCCTTCTTCGAGTATCTGCGGGGGCTGCTGCTTAAGTTCTGGCTACACTTCAGCCCGGCGCTGTTGGTTTACGGGCACCCGGTGCGGTGTGGGGCGAGGCACGCGGAGGATCTCCTGCTGGGTCTTCTGCTGAGCCTGGCCAAACTGGCCATCCACGGGACGCAGTGGCGGGCGGCCGAGGGTTCCGGCAGGTCAGCCTGCCTGCCCATCTTCCGTGCTTATGTGCGCGCGTGGGTGTCTTTGGAATGGGAGCACGCGGTCTCCACGAGCACCCTGGCCGAGTTCCACGCTCGGTGGGCCCCCCAGGGGATTGCATGTGTCATGGTCGACACCAATATGATTTTGATATAAAGTATTGAGTGTTGCAGTGGGGGGTGTAGTGTTGCGCGGGTATTAGTTTTGCCTAGTTTCTTTCTGTATTAGATGTACTGTATTTGATTTTGGGTGTTTTTTGTAGTGCTTTTAGTGAATAAACGTTTTGTAAAAAAAAGGGGCAGTACTGAGGGGGGATCCCACTGTGGGAGGTACTGAGGGGGGGTCCCACTGTGGGAGGGGCGCTACTGAGGCAGATGTTAATGCATTGAAAGCAGTTTAGAGAAGGTGTCCTGGACTAGTACTTGGAGTGGGTGGATGGGCATGAGGGATAGTTGGACAAGCTGGGTTAGGTATCTGAAAGAGGTTAGAAGAGTGAGAGGGACTTGACTGAAACCTACAAGATCCTGAGTGTTCTCGACAGGGTGGAGGTGTAAGGGATGTTTCCTCTTGTGGATGAACCCAGATCCACTGTTTAAAAATGAGTTGTTGCCCATTTAAGACAGAGGTGTGGGGAAACTTTGTTCCTCAAGTGATGGCTGAAGCCAAATCTGAATTTTTTTTAGGCAGAGTTAGAGAGATTCTTGATCAGTGCGAACGTGAAAGGTTACACGGGAGTTGTGTTACCATCAGATCAGTGATGGTCTCACGAATGGTGGACAGAATATCCTTCACTTGCACGTGATTCGTATGAAGCTACATTCATACACCAGGTAGAACATCTGTTCTCCTGGGTTAATGCTGATTTCTCCACCATCAGGGGCACAGGGTCCCTGAAGCAGCTGTATTGAGGGGCTGGTCAGTGGGGAGGTGCCCATGTGGGCTTTGGGATTGACAGAAACCTCGCTGAGTAGTGAGCTTTTACTTGTGATAATCTGTCTGGGCTGTGAGCTCAGGACTGTTGAAGGGATGAGAGAAAAGAGAAAGCTGCAGTGTTCCCCTGGGAGCAGAAGGGAAGGGATTGCTTGTGATGGGCTGTGTGGGGTGTTGGGAGTGGGTTTTGGGGGAATCTCTGTGTGTGGTCACTGGCTCCGATGGAAGTGATTCTTACAGCAAGTTACCTGAGCGAGAGGAAGCAGAAGTAAGGGGGGAGGGGGGAGGTTGTGTCCAACACAATTGTCTCCTCCAGCCTCTGTGACCACCTTTGTGATTGATGGTGGCTATTCACACCCAATCTGAGGGTCACCATGGAGACTACAGGTGGTGACCAATGGTCCCAGCTGCCTGTTCAAACACTTGTGTCTCTCCACCCTTCTCTTCCTGTGCCTTTAGCCTCTGGCCTGTTGCTGTTTGATTTAATTTCTTCATAAATATTACAGTGATCTTGTCTTTCAGCATTTTCCACTGGGGTCTTGGGGTTGGGCTTCACCATCCAATCACTGCCCCCCCCACCCCTCTCACCAAACCCAACCCACAGCTGTCCAAACCCAAGCCAGTCGTAGAGTCATACAGCATGGATACAGGCCCTTTGGCCCAACTTGTCCATGCCAACCAAGATGTCCATCCAAGCTGGTGCCATTTGCCTGCATTTGGCCCTTATCCTTCTAAACCCTTCCTGTCCCTGGACCCGTCCAAGTGTCTTTTAAACACTGTAATTGTACCGACCTCAACCACTTCCTCTGGCAGCTTGTTCCACATTCCCACCAACCTCTGTGTGCAAACATTTCCCCTCAGGCTCCTTTTAAATCTTTCCCCTCTCATCTTAAACCTGTGCCCTCTAGTTTTAGACTCCTCCACCCTGGGAAAAAGTCTGCGACCGTCCACCTTATCTGTGCCCCTCATGATTTTATAAACCTTTATAAGGTCACCCCTCAGTCTCCTTCACTTCAGGGAAAACAGTCCCGGCCCGTCCGGTCTCTCCTTATAACTAAAGTTCTCCACTCCCAGTAATATCCTCATGAATCACTTCTGCACCCTTTCTGCATCTTTCCTACAGCTGGGTGACCAGAACTGCACACTATACTCCAAGTGTGGTCCCACCAACGCTTTGTACAGCCACATGGGAATCAGTGGGATGACCTAGGCAGCCAGCTCCCAGGGGATGCTATCGATGGACATCCACTGCCCCTTCCCCTCCTCTTCTCCTCTCAACTGCTGCATGTTGCTTTTCTCTCCCCTCCTCTCCTCTTTTAAGATGCCCTTTCACAGGGCTATCAGTTGACTGCTCTCAGTGTCAGATGTGGTGTGATAGCACTCCTGTGAAATGCCGAGGAACATTTGCTGTATGACAGGCTCTGTATAAATACCGATTGCTGGCCTGTGCTAATTATAAGTTGTTGTTCTTCTATTACTGAGAACTCCCACCCCAGTGTTCTGCTATAAACAGTACGCAGAACGTAGCCCAGGAACAGGCCCTTCGTCTTAGAAAGTCTGTGCTAACCATGATGCCAATTTAAACTTCACATCTGCCTGCACTGGGTCCCTATTCCTCCATTCGCTGCCTGTTCACGTGCCTGAGTAAATGCCTCAAGCATTGGTATTGTATCTGCTTCCACCACCTCCTCTGGCAGCGGGTTCCGGGCACCCACCACTCACTGTGTTTTTAAAAAAAGAAAATTTTGTTTCATTCAAACATTTTCCCTCTCACTTGCCCTCTAGTGTTTGATACTTTGATCCAAAAGACTCTGGCTGTCTACTCTATCTATGCTTCTCAAAATTTTATAAACTTCTATCGGGTCTCCTCTCAGCCTCTGTCACTCCAGAGAAATCAATTCAGGTTTGTCCAACCTTTCCTTAGAGCTCACAACCTCTAATCCAGGCAACATCCTGGTAAAGCTCTTCTACACCCTCTCCAAAGCCTCCACATTCTTCCTGTAATGGGGTGACCAGAACTGCACACAATACTCCAAGTGTGGCCTGACCAAAGTTTTATACAGCTGCAACATGAGTTCCCGACCGACTGGTGAAAGCAAGTGTTCAGTACGTCTTCTTTACTACCCAATCCACTTGTGTTGTCGCTGTTAGGGAGCTATGGACTTGCACCTCAAGATCCCTCTGTACATCAATGTTCCTAAGGGTCCTGCCATTTACTGTAGTACTTCCCTTTTACATTTGAGCTCCCAAAGAGCAACACCTCACACTTGTCTGGATTAAACTCCATCTGCCATTTCTCTGCCCGCATTTCCAACTGGTCTATATCCTGCTGAATCCTTTGACAACCTTCCTCACAATCCACAATGCAGCAAATTTCCATGTCATCTGCAAACCTACATTTTCATCCAAATCATCTATATATCAACATCACAAACAACAGAGGTCCCAGCACTGATCCCTGCAGAACACCACTGGTCACAGACCTCCAGTCAGAATAACACCCCTCCACCACTACCCTCTGCCTTCTATGGCCAACCCAATTTTGAATCCAATCGATCAAGTGTCCATTGATCCATGTGCCTTAATCTTGTGGTTCAGCCTCCCATGAAAGACCTTGTTGAAAGTCTTACTAAAGTCCATCTGTAAAGCCCTGCCTTCATCAATCATCTTTGGTCCCCTCCACAAAAAACTGAATCAAGTTTGTAAGACATGACCCCCCCCCCCCCAACAAGTCCACGCCTTTCCAGATGAGAGTAGATACTATTGCTAAGAATATTTTCCGGTAATTTCCCTACCACTGAAGTGAGGCTCACTGGCCTATAGAGCAAGGATCAGACAGGGCTCTGGAGAGTTACAAGGTAGCCAGGAGGGAGTTTGAGAATGGACTTGGGAGAGCTAGAAGGGGGCATGAGAGGCCCTTGGCAAGTAGGATTAAGGAAACCCCAAGGTGTTTCTACACCTATGTGAAGAATAGGAGGATGACTAGACTGAGGGTAGGACCAATCAGGGATAAAAGAGGAAACGTGCCTGGAGTCGGAAGAGGTAGGGGAGGTCCTTAATGAATACTTTGCTTCAGTATTCACCAGAGAGAGAGACCTTGATGTTTGTGAAGATGGCGTACAACAGGCTGATACACTAGGGCATGTCGACGTGAGGAAGGAGGATGTGCTGGAACTTTTGAAAAACATTAGGATAGATCAGTCACCGGGGCCGGACGGGATATATCCAAGGTTATTAAGGGAAGTGAGGGAAAAGATTGCTGCACCTTTGACGATGATCTTTGCATCCTCAGTGGCCACAGGAGTAGTGCCAGATGATTGGAGGTGGCAAATGTTGTTCCTTTGTTCAAAAAAGGAGTAGGGATAATCCTGGGAATTACAGACCAGTGAATCTTACTTCAGTGGTGGGCAAATAACTGGAGAAGATTCTTAGACACAGGATTTATGGGCATTTAGAGAAGCATAAGCTGATAAGGGACAGTCAGCATGGCTTTGTGAGGGGCAGGTCATGCCTCACGAACCTGATTGAATTCTTTGTGACAAAGCACATTGATGAAGGTAGGGCAGTGGATGTGGAGTACATGGATTTTAGTAAGGTGTTTTATAAGGTTTCTCATGGAAGACATTCAGAAGGTCAGGAGGCATGGGATCCAGGGAAACATGGCTGTGTGGATTCAGAATTGGCTTGTCCATAGAAGACTGGTGGTTGTAGATGGAACGTATTCTGCCTGGAGGTCGATGACCACTGGTGCTCTGCAGGGATCTGTTCTGGGACCCCTGCTCTTTGTGATTTTTTTATAAATGACTTGGATGAGGATGTGGAAGGGTATGTTAGTATGTTTTCAGATGACATGAAGGTTGGTGGTGTTTTGGATAATGTAGAAGATTGCTGTAGATTATAACAGGTCATTGATAGGATGTAGACCTGGGCTGAGAAGTGGCAGATGGAGTTCAACCTGGAAAAGTATGAAGTGATTCACTTTGGAAGATCGAATTTGAAGGCAGAATACAAGGTTAATGCAGGACTCTTAGCAGTGTGGAGGAACAGAAGGATCTTGGGATCCACGTCCATAGATCCCTCAAGGTTGCCGCGCAGGTTGATAGGGTTGTTAAGAAGGCGTATGGAGTGTTGGCCTTCATTAGTCAGGTAATAAGTTCAAGAGCTGAGGTGATGCTGCAGCTCTATAGAACTCTGGTTAGACCACACTTGGATCATTTTGTTCCGTTCTGGTCACATTATAGGAAGGATGTGGAAGCTTTAGAGAGGATACAGAGGAGATTTACCAGGATGCTGCCTGGATTGGAGAGCATGTCTTATGAGGATAGGTTGAGTGAGCTAGGGCTTTTCTCTTTGGAGAGGAGGAGGATGAGAGGTGACTTGATAGAGGTGTACAAGATGATAAGAGGCATAGATCGAGTGGACAGTCAGATACTTTTTCCCAGGGCGACAATGGCTAACACGAGGGGGCATAATTTTAAGGTGATTGGAGTAAGGTATAAGGGGGATGTCAGAGGTAAGTTTTTTACACAGAGAGTGGTGGGTGCGTGGAATGCACTGCTGGCAGATACAATAGGGACATTTAAAAGACAGATAGACACATGAATGATAGAGAAATGGAGGGCTATGTGGGAGGGAAGGGTTAGATAAATCTTAGAACAGGATAAAATGTCAGCACGACATTGTGGGCTGAAGGGCCTGTAATATGCTGTAATGTTCTATGTTCTATAACTTGCTAAAACATCTTTGACTATTCTCATGTCTTCCAGGACCTCGCCTGTAGCTAAAGTTACAAAGATCTCTGTCAAGCCCCCAGCATCCCCTCTCTTGCCTCTCTCAATAACCTCAGATCGATCCCATCAGGCCCTTGGGTCTTATCCACCTTAATGGTCTTCAGAAGACCTATCAGAATACCCCTCCCTGATCTCATTATCATTCAATACAAAGTACCCATTTCGTAGCTCGCCCACTTCCTCTGGCTCCAGGCATAAATTCCCTCCTTTATCCGTGAGTGGTCCTACCCTCTCCCTAGTTATCCTCTTGTTTTTAACGTATGTATCATTTGCCTTGGGATCTCTGTAATGTGACTCACCAAGGACAATGCCCCTCCTGTTCCCTGCATAACTTCCCTCCTGCTTCCTTTATGTTCCTCAAAGGTGCTGTCTGATTTCAGCTTCCTAAACCTGACCTGTGTTTCCTTTTCCTTTTTCAAGGAATTTGCAAAATCATCCAAGGTTCCAGAACCTTGGCATCCTTGTCTTTCTTCCCAACAGGAACATGTTGGTCCTGAATTCTGTCCAGCTGGTCTTTAAACAACTCCCACATATCAGATGTGGACTTGCCCAATAACAGCTGCTCCCAATCTACCCTCCCCAGCTCCTGCCTAATGCCGGTGTAATGAGCCTTTCCCCAATTTAACACTTGCCCCCAGGGTCCAGTCTTATCCTTATCCATTAGAAAACCTACGATCACTTGTTCCCAAAATGCCCTCCCACTGAAACACCGATCAGGCCAGGCTCATTCCCCTGTACGAAGTCTAGTGTGGTCCCTTCCCTGGTTAGACCACAAACAAACTGTTTTAAGAAACCCTCCTGGATGCACCTAACACATTCTGCCCCACCTGTCTTTGGCACTAAGGGAGTCCCAGTCAATACTGGGGTAATCACCCTCTGCAGCAACCCTGTTGCTTTTAGATCTTTCCATGATCAGTCTACATATCTGTTCCTCTATCTTCCACTGGCTATTGGGAGGCCTACAGTAGAACCCCACCAGAGTGACTGCACCTTCCTTATTCCTGAGCTCTGGCCATGTTGCCTTAGTGGGTGAGCCCTCCAGGATGTCCTCTCTACGTGCTGCTGTGGTTTAGGGAACAGGAGCAGGAACTAGCCACCCAGCCCCATATGCCTGACCTGTCACTGAATAAGGTCGCAGCTGATTGGATGTTGGCCTCAGCTCCATCCATACACGGACCCTGTAACTTTAGACCTCGATAGACCAAGAATCTGTGGTGTGGAGCCATTGAATATATCTCTGCCGAGTATATTCAATGGCTCCACACCACAACTCTCTGGGGGAGAGAATTCCACAGATTCACAGCCCTCTGAGGGAAGAAACTCCTCCTCGTCTCCATCTTGTCCTCTAACTCTGAAATTAAATCTCCTCATTGTAGGTTTCCCACCAAGGGAAACGTCCTCTCAGCATGCACCGTCAATGCCCCTCAGACCGTTATGTGTTTGAGTGAGATTGTCTTCTGAACCAACACGTCTTTTTATCAACCCCTTCATCCCAGGGGACATCACAATTCTGATCTCCTGCAGTGAACAAGAGAGACCCTTTTGTTCGTTTGCTTTTAACATCTATTTTCTCTCTTTTAATCATCATTTGCTGCCACTATTCTCTTCATCATTTTCTCTGAACTTAGGCACAATCTCTTCCTGGTGACTCTCTTTTTCCTCCATAGAATACATCCTTGTTGTTAATTATGGAATCTGTCCTTAAATATCTGCAATTCCTTATTGACCCTCTTATCTTTGTCTGTTAACACAGTCCGCTATAGCCAACTCTGACTTCACACATCTGTAATTGTCATTATCTGAGTTTAAGAGGCTGCTTTCAGATGCAAGTTTCTCACTGAATGTGAATTAATAACATGCTATGAGCACTTTCCCAGAAGATCCTTTACTATGAGATCATTAATTATACATGACCGGATCCGAACTCACTCCCTGGTTGGTCCCCAATGTACCTTTATAAGAAACTGTCCCAAATATACTCTGAGCACACCACCCACACTCTTTAGTTTAAAGGGTAATCTACAGTCTGTTATTAGATTCCTTGAACACTTTGGACCTGAGCTTCTCATTCCTTCAGCTGATCTTCCTCCTTTGTTCCCACATGGACAACAGCTGGGATCTTGGAATTGGAACTGGTTTATTACTGTCACTTGTACTGAAGTGCAGTGAAAAACTTGTCTTGCAGACCGTTCATACAGAATCAATTCATTACATGACGCATCGAGGTAGTACAGGGTAAAACAACACAGAATGCAGAGTAAGGTGTCACAGTTACAGAAAAAATGCAGTGCAGGCAGACAATAAGGTGCAAGATAGATTGTAAGGTCAAGAGTCTATCTTATCGTACTAGGCGATCGTTCAATAGTCATAACAGCAGGATAGAAGCTGTCCTTGAGCCTGGTTGTATGTGTTTTCAGGCTTTTGTACCTTCTGCTTGATGGGAGAGGGGGAGAAGAGAGAATGTCTGGAGTGGGTGGGTCTTTGATTATCTTGGCTGCTTTACCGACACGGCAAAAAGTATCGACAGAGTCGATGGAGGAGAGGCTGGTTTCAGTGATGCGCTGGCTGTGTCCACAACTCTCTGCACTTTCTTGCAGTCCTGGGCAGAGCAGTTGCTATACCAAGCCGTGATGCATCCAGATAGAATGCTTCTATGGTGCATCGGTAAAAGTTGGTGAGTGTCAAAGGGGACAAACCGAATTTCTTTAGCCGGATGGCCTCCGCTTACTGTGCTCCACGTCTTGAAGTCAATGACCAGCTCGTTTGTTTTGCTGACATTGAGGGAAAAGTTGTTGTCATGACACCATGTCACTAAGCTCTCTATCTCCTTCCTGTACTCCAACTCATCATTATTTGAGATTACCCACTACGGTGGTATCATCTGCAAATTTGTAGATGGGGTTAGAGCAGAATCTGGCCACACAGTCATGAGTGTATAGGGAGTAGAGTAGGGGGCTGAGGATGCAGCCTTGTCTTCCTGTCCTCACTCCAAGTTCCTCTCCAGTCATGAAGAAATGTCCTTCAGTCCTGGCGCTGAGAGTCAACACAGCCTTTGGGACTTGTGCTGATGACTGCAGAGACAGTATCTGTTCACCCCACCAACCACCTCCCCCCCGCCCCCCAGTAACCTAGAATGTCCCTTGCTACCACTGCACTAGTGTTCGTTCCCCAACCTGAATGCCCCTCTACACCCCCATACCATCGTGCATCAGTTCACTCACCCACCCTGCTGTCCTCAACCCCATTCACACAGGCTGCAGGAACCTCACAGCTTTGGCCAAGAGCAAAGGCTGAGGCATGTACATCACCTCTGGATCCTCACTCCTACCTGCTTCATTTATAGTCACATCCTCCTGTCCACTGACCGCTTCCAACCTAACGGGCGTGTCTGTCTCTTGGAATGAACTATCCAAGTAACTTTCTCCTTCTTAGAAGCAGCGGTGTGGCTGCAGTTCAGACTCTGAGCCGAGGTTAGGCTGCAGCCAGTTATGGTGGGTGTGAAACTGGGAGGTTGCTGACACCAGCTCCCACCACACACCACCTGCCTTTCAGCCCTCCCAAACTTAGTGTATTTAATTGGTAATGAAACTTTTTATTTTTGATTATAATATAGCTTATTTAATCTTCAGGTTTTGAGCTATTGATTTGTAATACCTCTTGCTCTAGATTATAATTTAAAGTCAGCCTTTTAAGATTGAGAAAAGGAACTACAATCTATGTGATTGTTGCTGTCTCACTGTGAGTTTGTAACGATCCTAAATTCCACCAATAATGACTCACTGTTGAATCGTTGCCTGGACCCCAGAATGCTTCCAAAACACCACCAGGAAGTTAAACATTCTTTGAATATTGTGTACTTAACAGTAAAATAAGCGTTTCTGAATTCTCTCCAAACTTTCCAATTTGTAAGGTCCCACAGGCTTCCTTCTTTGGCCCTTTGTTTGATTTTCCTTCACAATTTTGTACTGAAACAACCTCATAAGTTATGACAGCACTGGAAAAAATCCTGTCTCCTCTTATCACAGTTTTGTAAAGACGTGGCAACTGTCTCAGACAGATTCCGACAAACCAAACAACTCCTGTGTGTTCAGCAGTGAAATCTGGAGAGGAGTAATGTCCCTCCCCTCTAATTCTGTCTCAGAGCAGGTCCCATTAGAAGTTTTGGAGTAGGTTTACCCAACCCACACCACTTCACACAGTTACACCACCCCTCCCACAGGTCAGTGAGGAGAGTCAGCTGACGGGCAGTTGGGTGTGGCCACTCAAGTGTTCAGATGTGGGGCTGGCGTGGAGATTTTGCCCATTACTGGGGCCTGGGAGAACCTCCAGGTCAGAGTCATAGGGTCGTACAGCACAAAAACAGCCCCTGCCCCTGCCCCGGACCCTGTCCCTGCCCCAGTCCCATTCCCAGTCTCTGCCCCTGCCCCTGCCCTGTCCTCAGGGGTAGTGCGGTGTGCTGGGTGAAATTTTGCTCCTGTCTCAGTTGTGTGTCTGTTTGGTATTTGTGTGTCCATGGTACTGCTGAAGTTGTTTGTTGCTGTGCTGTTGTTGAGAAGGTATTTACTGCGGTCACTGTAAACACAACAATTGTCCTACACAGGGCTGCGGTTCAGAAATCTGCAGCACTCTCCCGGGCTGTTACATTGCAGCCTGTAATCACTTGTGGCTGCTGCCTTCTCCCTTGGCACTGTTACCATGACATATCCACAGGCCTGAGGGAAGAGATCTGCCCAATAAACAAGCAACTTTAATTAAACTAAAGCCACACTCCAGTGACCGAACATGTCAAAAATGTTGAGACCCTCAGCACTGCGGAGGGGATTCAGTGCCAGAATGAACTCTGATGGCAGGAGCTGAGAGTTGGATCAGGGAGATGGGGGGGGACATTACTCATGAGCTGACAGTGGATTGAAATGACTAAAATGTAAGGAATCCATGGATAAACTAAAACAATTGTTCATTCCTGTCTGGTACAGAAATAAAATAGAAAGGCTGGCTCAACTGTGGCTAATGAGGGAAGTTAGGGATGGTGTAATATCCCAAGGAGGAGGCATCAAAATGCAACAAACCTGGGATCAGTTTTGAAGGCAGTAACAGGATTCAGGGATTAATCAGCAGGAGAGAATATGAGAGTGAGCTTGCAGAGAACCTACAAACTGATTGTAAAATTTTCCATAGGAATGGGGTGGGAATGGAAACCGGTGAGGACAAACGTAAACAGGGAATGTTGTAAAATGTTGTGGAACCAACGGTCCGGAACCAAAGGAAAAGAGTAGAAGTGGGGAAATGGTGCAAGGGAACTTGGTGGGAGTGAAGGCTAACATCCCAAGCCCCAGTGGTCCAATCCCAGAGTATTGAAGGAAGAGGCCCTGGAAATAGTGAGTATATTGGATGTCATGCCCAACATTCCTTGGACTTTGGATTTGTTAATCCCACTGTTTTAAAAATGGAATTAGAGTACACAGAGAATTATGGACTGGTTAGCCTGACATCAGCAATGCTGCGGCCCATTACCGGAGATATGACAGCAGAACACTTGGAAAACAGCGAGAGGATCGGACAGAGTCAGGGTGGATACACAAAGGGGAAATGGTGCTTGACAAATTCTAGAACCAGCAGTCACTGTTTAAAAACAAGTGGCTGCACGTTTAAGGCAGAATGGGTGAATATTTTTTCTCTGAGAATGGGTGAGTCTTTGGCATTCTTCCCCGCAGAGTCTGAATACTTTGGAACAGAGGTGGTTACATTCCTGGTGAGGCAGGGGTGAAAGATTACCTTGAGTAACTGGGAATGTGGACATTGAGATGATGTTGTGAACAAGGTGACCTCTCACCTGTCATTCAGACCAGTGTCTTTCCCAATCAACTTCAGTCTAATGTTTGGCCCTGGACAGAAATAAAGGTGCTGGATTTCAGGGAAATGTCACTGGAAAGGCCATCCACAGACCTCCCCTTCCACGGCTGTGTCCACCCTGATACAAGCCAGGGCAAGGCTTCAACTATCTGACAGAGTGCCGGGCAGGGTGAGTCAGGGCCGTGCATTATAAATAAACCCTGGGACGAGGGGATTATGAGGCAGCTTTGTACTGCCGCATGTGGGACCCGCCTCTTGTGGAGCCGAGATATGTGACCAGAGGTGACCGAGGACACTGCAGCTGTGTGTCCCCTCAGCCCACTTCCATCTTCATCAGCTCACAGCCTCCATTCCTCCCAGGGGTCAGCGGGTCCCCGTTACACTGAGTCCAAGGGTGGAGGGAAGAACTTCTTGCTGGAGTGTAGCACAAACACCAGTATTGACCTGTTGGGCCGAGTGGTCTCATAGAATCACAGAACAGTACAGCACAGTATAGGCCCTTCGGCCCACAACTTTGTCCTGACCTTTAAACCGCCTAAGGCTCTCTAACCCCTTCCTCCCACTTATCCCTCTATTTTAAATTCCTCCATATGCTTATCTAGCAATCTCTTGAATTTGACCAATGTACCTGCCTCCACCACCCCAGGCGGTGCATTCCATGCCCCAACCACTCTCTGGGTAAAAAACCTTCCTCTGACATCTCCCTTGAACTTCCCACCCATTTCTTTACAGCCACACCCTCTGGTATTGAGCATTGGTGCCTTGGAAAAGAGGTGCTGGCTGTCCACTCTATCTATTGCTCTTAATATTTTGTACACCTCTATCATGTCTCCTCTCATCCTCCTTCTCTTCAAAGAGTAAAGCCCTAGCTCCCTTAGTCTCTCCTCATAATCCATACTCTCTAAACCAGGCAGCACCCCGGTAAATCTCCTCTGCACACTTTCCAATGCTTCCACATCCTTCCTATAATGAAGTGACCAGAACTGGACACAGTACTCTAAGTGTGATCTAACCAGAGTTTTGTAGAGCTGCATCATTATCTCGTGGCTCTTAAAACTCGATCCCATGACTTATGAATGTTAACATCCCATAAGCTTTCTTAACTACCTATCTACCTGTGAGGCAACTTTCAGTGATCTGTGGATATGGACCCCCCAGATCCCTCTGCTCCTCCACACTATCCAGAATCCTGCCATTAACCTTGTACTCTGCCTTGGAGTTTCTCCTTCCAAAGTGTACCACCTCACACTTCTCCGGATTCAACTCCATCTGCCACTTGTCAGCCCAGCTCTACATCCTATCAATATCCCTCTGCAATCTTCGACAATCCTCCACACTATCAACAGCACCACCGACCTTTGTGTCATCTGCAAACTTGCCAACCCACCCTTCTACCCCGTCATCCAAGTCATTAATAAAAATCACAAAAAGCAGAGGTCCCAGAACCGATCTCTGTGGGACACCACTAGTCACAGACCTCCAATCTGAGTGTACTCCCTCCACCACAACCCTCTGCTTTCTACAGGCAAGCCAATTCTGAATTCACACGGCCAAGCTTCCCTGTATCCCATGCACTCTGACCTTCTGAAGAAGCCTACCATGTGGAACCTTGTCAAATGCCTTACTAAAATCCATGTAGACCATATCTACTGCACTACGCTCATCAATCTGTTTGGTCACCTCCTCAAAGAACCCAATCAGGCTTGTGAGACATGATCTACCCTTCACAAAGCCATGCTGGCTGTCCCTGATCAGACCATGATCCTCTAAATGCCCATAGATCCTATCTCTAAGAATCCTTTCCAACAGCTTGCCCACCACAGACTTAAGGCTCACTGGTCTGTAATTCCCTGGACTATCCCTACTTCCTTTCTTGAATAAGGGGACAACATTTGCCACCCTCCAATCCTCTGGTACCATTCCCCTGGACAACGAGGACTCAAAGATCCTAGCCAACGGTTCGGCAATCTCTTCCCTCACCTCACGGAACAGCCTGGGGAATTTTCCGTCAGGCTCCGGGGACTTATCTGTCCTAATATGTTCTAACAGCCCCAACAAAAGTCTCGTTCCTGGACTCCCCAAAGTCGCCATGTGCTGGTGTTCACTTCTGGGCCAACTGGTCCCACTGGGAGATCAGTCCAAGAGCTTCTCAAAGCCTGACTCCTGTGCGGCCAACGTTTGTCCCGTGGTAGTCACACAGCCCATGAGGTCAGGGGTCAGGCAGCCCATAAGGTCAGGGGGTCAGTTGGACCTTTTGGAGAAACTATTGAGCTTCCAGAGTCCTTGTCCTAATCCCAACGCTGTGGCCCTGGGTAAACCCAGTGACGAGGGGAGTGAGGGATCCCCGCCACTGCTGCGTCGGTTCCCGTTAATTCTGCTCACAGCCCAGTGTGCCCTTTAGCCCATCGAGCTCTCCTAGCCCAGTGTGCCTTTGGCCCCGTCCTGCCGCCAGCACCCGTGGGTGCGGCGGGTTCACACGGAACAGCTTCCACTGATGGTCATGGCTTCGGCTTCACACAGTGAGAGCCGGTGCGGGAATGCGGCCCCGACCAATCGCCGCCCCCCCCTCAGCTCAAATACCTAAAATGGTCAACTCACTATTGAGGAGGATTAAGGTTTAGTCAGGGAGGCTGGGATTGTCCCGGGGCCCGGTATTTAATAGGTTGCTGACAGGGGGCAGGATGGAGAGGGCTGTGTGCGTGTCCTCACCGCACTCCCCGGGACAATGGCTTTCCACAGGACTCCAGGTAACGGTGCGGCCGCCCCGGCGCCTCCGCAGGGCAGAGGGTGGGGGTGGTGGTTCTCTGCCCCGCACCCTCGGTGGGGCCATTCGTTCTGAAGCTGTTCAACGTCCCGAGCTGACAGCCCCGCGGAAACCCGTGGACCCCCGATCCCCGACCCGAGCCGCGTCTCCGGAGAACCGACACCGTTATACTGCAGCCTGCGTTCCGGGTGTGGAGGGAGGGGGGAGAGATTGAATGAAAGATCATCAAAAACTCAGTGGGACCGGCCCCCCAGTGAATATGTGTGTGTGGGGGGGGGGGGGGGGGTGGTGGTAGTGGGTGTGTTGGTGTGTGTTGCTGTGTTTTGTGTAGCGTGTGTTTTTTGTGTGTGTGTGTGTTGTGTGTGTGTGGGTGGGTGTGACCCATCCTCAGCAAGAGCTGGGACATTGTGTTTACGACTGAACTACTGACACCGTGCCCGTTTCGGGGTCAATGGGATTTAATAATTGTCAGACGATCAGTGATGGAACAGTCCCCTGGGTCTGCTGTGTGATGTGGAACCCAGTGTTACGTTCACTCATTGAATGGTGTGGAGTGATTTCCTGAGGCGATGTTGTCCTGTCTGACTGAGCAACGCAACACCAGCTGCCTCACCCACTGTGCCCAGGAGAGAAAGCACCGTTCGTTCACCGCTCAACTCACCCTGAAGTTAAAATCCAGGAGCGCTGTGAATGGTGGAAGCTGAGTGTGGGGAAAGCACTGTGTTCCCCCCTCTCTCCCACTCCCTCCGATAGCCCTCCCACCTTCCCTCTGCACCCACCCACCCACCACCCACTGATCCCCTTCCCCAACTGGTTCTCTACTGAATAGTTCCCATTATCACTTTCCCTACTTGTCACCCTCCATCCTCCCCCCCCCCCCCTCCATCTGCCCTCCCTCCCCCTCCCTTCCCCTCCCCCTCTCCACTCAGTCCTGGTGCAGGGTGTTGACCCGAAACATCAACAATTCCTCTCCCCCCACAGATGCTGCTTGACCAGCTGAGTTCCTGCAGCAGGTTGTGTGTTGTTCTGGGTTCCACAATCTGCAGTCTCTGGGATTAGGTCAGAATAGGAAAAGTTGTTTTAAGATGCAGAGTGAGGGAGGGGGTGGAGAAGATAGGATAAGATCTTTATTAGTCACATGTACATCGAAGCACACAGTGAAATGCATCTTTTGCGTCGAGTGTTCTGGGGGCAGCCCGCAAGTGTCGCCACGCTTCCGGCGCCAACATAGCACGCCCACAACTTCCTGACCTGTATGTCTTTGGAATGTGGGAGGAAACCGGAGCACCCGGAGGAAACCCACACAGACACGGGGAGAACATACAAATTCCTTACAGACAGCAGTGGGAATTGAACCTGGGTCACCGACGCTGTAATAGTGTTACACTAACCGCTACACTAAGGCTGTGTGATGGAGAGAAGGTGCGAGAGACTGAGTGAGGAGAGCTGGTGGTGTGATATTTAGGAACAGGACAAGAGCAGGCTGTGTGAATGTGGCGACAGGTTCACCACCTGAAGTTGTGGAGCTCTGTGTGGAGACCAGACGCTGTAGTGAGAATCCAGAGGCAGATCAGCGTAGGGCAGAGAATGAACGTGGCAGGGAATGGGGAGCCCAGTGTCACCCTGAATGCTCATGCCCCTCCAACATTGAGGGCCCCAGATGCAGGAGACCGGAAGTGCAAGTGAATCGGTGCTTCACCTGGAGACACTGTTTGGGTTCCTGGGTGGTGGGAAGGGAAGAGGTGAAAGAACAGGTGTTGCATCTCCTGTGGTCGCATGGACAGGGTTTGGGAAGGGATGTTGGTAACTGAGGAATGCACCAGAACATCCAGTGCAACAGTACCCTGGAACGCTGGAAGGAAGGATGAGCTTTGTGCCAAGAGGTGGGAGATGGTGGAGGACATTGAATGTCGAGCTTGGTGGGCAGCGGGTGGCAATGAGGGAAACATTCTGATGGAGGAGCAGTGAATGGGGAGGGTGCAGGTTGGAACCACTGGTGTGGAAGGTGGGGTCATCAGGTGGATGTGATGGAGAGGGAGACAGGAGAGTTAATGCAACCTGAGTGTTACTTGGCTCCTTCTAGTCCATTTGCTGTTTCTCTCTGATTGGTATTTTTATTGGCAATCATATTTGGTAATCATACTGGTAATTGTACATGGGTGCCAAATAATATGTCTGCTTTCTGTCACTTCAACTTCATAAATCTGGAGAAGGTTTAATCTCCTGACTGTCCAGATAAACACAGCCACAGGATAATGATTTTTGTCTCTTGAGATCCACAAGTGCTCTGCATGATTTTTTTTTTATGGAAGTGCTTTACTGTAAGGCTCTCGTAATCACTTAATTTATCCATAACTTGATTACTCCTGGGAATTTTAAAAAGCAGTTGCATTAAGCAAGATAATCAAAATAACAAAGTACAGCTCAGCTACAGAAAGATGCATTGACAATTCCTGAGCAGATCTAAACACGAGGACTGGAGGAAAGAAGTGTTCAGTCTGTGGATGTCAGCATCAGAAAGCTGACAGTCTGCTGCAGGGAGCAGAGCCAGTGATTACTCTCTGACCCTGAATGCTAACTGTAATCACAATCTTGTTCCCACAAATATGCAGGTCATTTTAGAAGCCAATTAATATATTTTCCACATTAAGTAATAGCACTTTAAATAACATCCTTCTCTGAGTAACACTGTGAGAGATTTGTGAGTTTCAGATCTGACTCTGGTATCCTGATCAACCCCTGCCTATCTCTGTCCCTCTCCAGTCCCCTCACCCACCTCGTCTCTGTGGCACTCTGCTTCCACCTTTCATTTCCAAAAATAATAATTCTACCACCCAAAAATGTTTACCAAGAGGACAGATTAATCCTTAACCCCTCACCTCAACTCATCAAGAACCCCCTTTGGGTTAACCTGCAGCTTGTGTCCATGACCTACAAAGATTCATTTATCTTAAATCAGTCTTGTGGTTTGTATTCCCGCTGACTCTCTCGAACTCCTGAGTGACAGATACACAATACACAATTAGATTTGTGAATGTGCGTGCACATCAGGGGTGTGTGTGTGCACGCACATGTGCATGTGTGTGTCTGTGTACACATGCGCATGTGTGTGTGTGCACATGTGCATAGGTATGTGCATTGTGTGTGTGCGTATGTGCATGTGTGAGTCTGTGTACACATGCGCATGTGTGTGTGCACATGTGCATAGGTGTGTGTGTGTGTACATGCGCATGTGTATGTGTGTGCGCGCACAGATATATATTGGACATGTGCATAGGTATGTGCATTGTGTGTGTGCGTATGTGCATGTGTGTGTCTGTGTACACATGCGCATGTGTGTGTGCACATGTGCATAGGTGTGTGTGTGTGTACATGCGCATGTGTATGTGTGTGCGCGCACAGATATATATTGGGGTCTCTGGATTTTATGCATGTGCATGCCTGCTGGGATGAGTATGTAAGTGTGCATGCAGCTGTTTGTGTGTGCCTGCGGACACAAATGTGCATACATGAGTGCACATGTATATGCATTTGTGTTTACATGTGTGCTTGTTGGCATGTGACATTCTCATATGAGTATGTTTCTGTGCGTGTGTGTAAAGTCACACATCTGTATGTGTGTTGGCATGTGTGTGCATATAAGCAGACATGCACATATGTGAGCAGGCTAGCCTGCATGTGGCTGCATGTACACTTGTGTGTTTATGTGTACACTAACACTCGTGTATGTACACACACGTTGTGGTTTTATGCACACACACTAACATGTTTGTGTGTAGTTGTGTCACCCAGACTTATTTGTGTTTGTGTGCATACATGCCTCTGTGTTTGTGTGAGCTCATTTGTATGTTATATCTGCATAAGTGTTTGTGTTTGTATTTTTGTATGTGTATGCAGGCATGTGTACACACGAGTGTCTGTACATGTGTATGCTCGGGTGTCAGTTTTTGTGGGTGTTTGCATGTGGTTGTGTGTGATTGCATGATTGTGAGTTCATGCTCCTGTGTGTGTATATGTTTGCACACTAGTTTCTGTGTTCCTATGGATGAACTTGGATGAATTTAGCCATTTGTGCACCTGTAACTCAGAATCAGAATCAGATTTATTATCACTGAGTTGAATGTTGTGAAATTTGCTGTTTTGTAGTAGCAATACAGTGCAAGACTGTAAAAGAAAATCACCATAAACCATAAATAAATAAATAGATACATAGTGCAAGAAGAAGGGGTAACAAGGTAGTATTCATAGGTTCTTGGACCATTCAGAAATCTGATGGTGGACGGGAAGAAGCAAGTGTGTCGGGGTGTGTGTGTGTGTGTGTGTGTGTGTGTGTGTGTGTGTGTGTGTGTGTGTGTTTCTCTGTGTGTGTGAGTGTCTGTGTGTGTCTTGGTGTGTGTATGTGTGTGTATTTGTGTCTGTACGTATGTGTGTTCTGTGTCTTGGTGTGTGTGTGTGTGTGTGTGTGTTGCTCAGCAGTGTGACGAGTTCAAGGTTAGGGGAAGGTTGTGTTCTGCATTTCTTGGCCAATGACTGAGATTTTTCCATTGTGGAGTCAGGCTGAACTGACTCATGCTGCAGAGATTTGTGTACGGTCTGGTCTCCTGCTGCCTTTCACGGTGGAGCTCAGAGGCAGAGTGAGAGATCTCATGATACTGGAACCTTCCATCCACACAAATCCAAATTTGTCTTGGCAATAGGAGGCCAGTGGTGATAGTGGAGGTTGTTTCTGTGATTGGAAGTCTGTGCCAAAAGGATCGGTGCCAGGATTGTTATATACACGAACGATTCAGATATAAATGTAGGAGGTGTGATCAGGAATTTTGCAGATGTGACAAAGATTGTTAGTGAGGAGGATGGTCCAAGGTTACACAATGATATTGGATGGGGAGAAGGATGAAAGATGCAATTTAATCCTGAAAAATTCAAGTATAATGACTGATGAGGGCTGGACACACACTTAATAAAACTTGATAAGACATAGGTTGGGCAACAGCTGGAGACTGTGTGCATTTCTGGTCACCACACAACAGGAGGGACATGGGTGGACATCTCTGAGAGGGTGCAGGGGAGATTCCCCAGGATGCCGTGGAGGAAGGAGGGTTCAGTGATGAGGAGAGACTGGAGAAGGTGGGGCTGTTCTTCCTGGAGTGGAGGCTGAGGGGGAACTGATGGAGGGCATCTGGCAGATTCCCTGGACTCTGAAAACTCAGCTGAGGTCTCTGTGGGAAATCATTTTACAAGTGGGTGGATTGGGAGCAGGACAGGAGGTGTGTGGCTGGAACCCTGGAACCATAGAACCCCAGGACCCCTGAACACCAGGACCCCTGGACCCCAAGATTCTGGAACCCCAGGACCCCGGAACCCCTGTGGAGTTCACAAGTCACTGATATTTATTCATATCTTCCTGTTCACAGAACGATATTATCCAGGCACTGTCATTTTATTTCGAAAGTACACTTTATTCACAAAATCATACAAAGGAAAACACCAGAAAGGAATGTAAACAGGTTTATATTAAATCATTCCATTCTGTTGTAACGTGACAACCCGATGGTTCCTCCTAAGCGTAGCCACCAGACTCGGACCTCCATGTCCAATGGAATGAGAACCTTGCTCTCTGCTCCTTCCCACTGATGTCCTGTGCTGGGACGTTGTACTTACTGCAGAGCACCGGCCGCATGTTCCAACTCACCGCTAACGCAATGGGGAGCAAAGGGAGGACAGATGTTTATCCCGGGACACAGTAACGTCCTCCTGTCCTTCAAACGGCACCAGTGGCATCAGTCAGTCAATTAAAGGACAGTGACGCTCCCTCAGTACCGCCCCTCCCACAGTGACGCTCCCTCAGTACTGACCCTCCCACAGTGTGACCCTTCCTCAGTACCGCCCCTCCCACAATGCGGCGCTCCCTCAGTGCGGCGCTCCCTCAGTGTGCAATGATTAATTAGCATCAGTGTGGTTTTATGACGAGAATGTAATGTTTAGGTTCGTAGAATCAAGGAGACGTATGGCCCTTCGGCCCACGTCTGGTTTACCCACATTCCGTCCGTAGCCCTCTACACCGGCACTGTTTCCTTCTGTAATTTTATTAGAATTCTTTGAGAATGTAATGAGCAGGGTGGATGAAATGGAACCAGTAGATGTAGTGTTTTGGATTTGCAGAAGGCACGTGATAAATAGCTACGTGAAAAGTTACTGCACAAGATAAGATCTCACAGTGTTGGGCATACTATGTCAGCAAAGATAGAGGACTGGACAACAACAGAAACCAGAGTCAGATTAGCAAACTGTGAGCAGTGTGTTACCTCAGGGATGCACCTGTGTACAATCTCTGTCTGTGAGTGAGATGGAGAGATCCCGGGTTAACTCCCGATACTCGGACATCACTGAGTAATTCTGGCATCAAGGTGTTTCTGGAGCCAGAGGGACGGAGAGCCGCAGGTGGAAAGATCAGAGCCAGGGGCTCGGACCTCGGACCTCGGCGGCCACTCTCACACCTTGTGTGATGGTCAGCAAGGTCGAGCAGACCTGGAGGGGTTGTGGGCGGGGAACTGTCTACGTTACGGGTCGGACGTTGCCCCAGGACAGGTCTTAACCCAAAGCGTCGTCCCCACAGACGCTGCTCGACCCGCTGAGTTCCTGCAGCAGATTGTTTCTTGCTCCAGGTTGCAGGGTCTGCCACTTCCCTGTGACCCCAGCGGCAAAGAACGACTCACTAACGTGTCTCTCCTGTACGCAGAGCCGTACTACAGGTTCGCGGAGCGGACAATGAGTGAAAAAACTCAGCTGCCACCACTGCAAGCAGCCGCTGCAGGGACAGAAGTACGTCGAGAAGGAGGGGCAGCCCTGCTGCGTCCGCTGCTACGAGAAATTCATCGCCAACACCTGCGCCGAATGCAGGAAGCCGATTGGCTGTGGTTCCAAGGTGGGCGGTCTTGGGGGGGGGCGGTGGTTGCTTCACCTGACCCTCCCCTGCCCCTCCCGTCCCCTGCCCCTGTCCCCTGCCCCTCCCGTCCCCTGCCCCTCCCGTCCCCTGCCCCTCCGTCCCCTGCCCCTCCGTCCCCTGCCCCTCCCGTCCCTGCCCCTCCGTCCCCTGCCCTCCGTCCCCTGCCCCTCCCGTCCCCTGCCCCTCCGTCCCCTGCCCATCCCGTCCCCTGCCCATCCCGTCCCCTGCCCCTCCGTCCCCTGCCCCTCCCGTCCCCTGCCCTCCCGTCCCCTGCCCCTCCCGTCCCCTGCCCCTCCGTCCCCTGCCCATCCCGTCCCCTGCCCCTCCGTCCCCTGCCCCTCCCGTCCCCTGCCCCTCCGTCCCCTGCCCATCCCGTCCCCTGCCCTCCGTCCCTGCCCCTCCCGTCCCCTGCCCTCCCGTCCCCTGCCCATCCGTCACCTGACCTCACACTTCCAATGATCCCAAACCCTCACCTTTTCCTTCTCCAGGATTTCTCTTCCCCTCGGAAATTCCCGCAGGATCTGCCCTTTCCCGCCTCCCAGGGAGCACCTTTCCCATCCCAACAACTTGCTGTGGGAGGGTTTCTGTCCATTCACCCTCCTCCCCTCCCCTCCCCTCCCCACTGACGCCCCTCCTCCGTGCACCCTCCGCCCTGCTCGACACTCTCAGCCCATTCGCTGCTTTATTTCTCGGTCTCCAGAGAAGGGATGGGCTGGGGGATTGGGAATGCAGCCGTTAGAGGGGGCGGGACATTTTGACTGAGGAGGGACGTATCCTGCAGAGAGCAATGACAGAACCCTTGTACCGCTGGGCATGTTGTTCAGGCCAGTGGAAAAGCACAGCTGAGTAAATTTGCAAGTTACAGGGAGATGCAAAAACCAAAGTGTGGGACAACACAGAAACAGGCGCTTCGGCCCATCCTGTCCATGCTGACCTTTCTGCCAATCGACACATGCCATTTGCCCACAGATGGTCCAATCCCTTCCCACCTACGTCCGTGACACATCACACGCTCTCCAACTCTTCCATAGCTTTAAATTATCCGGCACACGCAACTTCATCTTCACCATGGACGTCCAGTTCCTGGATACCTCCATTGCCCATCACGAAGGCCTCACCACCCTCCGCTTCTTTCTCAACCAGAGACAGCAGCAGTCCCCTTCCACTAACTCTCTCCTCCGCCTGGCTGAACTTGTCCTCACCCTAAACAACTTCACTTTCGATTCCTCTCACTTTCTACAGACCAAGGGTGTAGCTATGGGCACTCACATGGACCCCAGCTATGCCTGCCTCTTCACTGGCTACATTGAACAGTCTCTGTTCCAAGCCTACTCCGGCCCCACTCTTCAACTCTTTCTCCATTATACTGACGACTGCATTGGTGCCACCTCTTGTACCTGTGCAGAACTCGACAGTTTCATAAATTTCACCACGAATTTTCACCCTGCTCTCCAATCCACTTAGACTCTCTCTGACACCTCTCTCTCCTTCCTTGATCTCTCCATCTCCATCTCAGGAGATTCCTCATCCACTGACATCTTCTACAAACCCACTGACGCCCACAGCTGCCTCGATTACAGCTCCTCCCACCCTGTCTCTTGCAAGGATGCGATCCCTTTTTCTCAATTTCTCTGCCTCCGCCGCATCTGCTCCCATGATGAGGCTTTCCACTCCAGGACACCCGAGATGTCCAACTTCTTTTCTAACAGGGGCTTCCCCCCGACTGTGGTCGAGAGAGCTCGCACCTGTATCTCTGCCATTTCCCACACCTCTGCTCTCACCCCCACCCCTCCCAGACCCAGAAGGGATAGGGTCCCACTTGTCCTCACATTTCATCCCATCAGCCTACGTGTCCAAGACATCATTCTCCGCCACTTCTGCCATCTCCACGGGACCCCACCACCAAGCATATCTTCCCCTCCCACCCCTTCCTGCCTTTCGCAGGGACCGTGCTCTCCGCGACTCCTAGTTCACTCCCCCACCCATCCTAGGAACTTTCCACTGCCCCCGCCATAGGTGCAGCACCTGCCCCTACACCACCTCCACCACCTCCATCCAGGGACCCAAACAGTCCTTTCAGGTGAGACAGAGATTCACCTGCACCTCCCTTAATATCATCTACTGCATTCGGTGCTCCAAGTGTGGCCGCCTCTACATTGGTGAAACCAAACGCAGACTAGGTGACCATTTCACAGAACACCTGCGCTCTGTCCATAACTGCGATCTGCATCTCCTCATTGCCGGTCACTTCAACTCCCCCTCCCACACTCTCACTGATATGTCAGTCCTCGGCCTCCTCCACAGCCGGGAGAATTCCAAGCGCAAACTGGAGGAACAGCACCTCGTTTTCCATCTTGGAACCTTGCAGCCTGATGGCATGAACATTGAATTCTCCCACTTTAAGTAATCCCCACACCCCTTCCCCTCCCACGCTCCCCAACCATGTCCCTTCTTTTCTTCCCTGAAGAAGGGTCCTGACCGGAAACGTTGACCGCCTGCTTTTCTCCACGGATGCTGCCTGGCCTGCTGAGTTCCTCCAGCATCATTGTGTTTTTCATCTAGATTCCAGCATCTGCAGTCCTTTGTTTCTCTGTATTTCTCCCGTATCCTCTATGTCTGACGAAATGTCTCTTAAAAATAGTGACTGTAGCTGACTTCACCACCTCCTCTGGCAGTGTGTCCCTCACTGTGTAAAATAACTTTTGCCTCACCTTCAACCCACACCTTGTTTTTGATATACCTGCCATGGAGAAGGATTCTGTGCTCTTATAATTTTATACACCTCTGTCAGGTGGCCCTGATGTTTTGTATGGGTGGCCCTGATGTTTTGTACAGGTGGTCCTGATGATGATCCAGCCAATGCAGTATGAATTGTGACAGTCTTCCCTGGAGATGTGAATCTCCAAACAGTTCAGATCGTTCAAACATCTGGAAAGATGGGATTGATTAGGGGTAGTCAGCATGGCTTTGTGCACAGGAGATCATGTCTTACGAACTTGATTGAGTTTTGCAGTTGGGAGGTCATGGTGCAGTTGTACGGGATGCTGGTGAGGCTGCACTTGGAGTGTTGTCTTGAGCTGTGGAAAGATGTTATTAAACTGGAAAAAGTGCAGAAAAGATTTACAAGGATGTTACCAGGACTTGAGGGAGACATTGGACAGGCTGGGACTTTATTCCTTAGAGTGTAGGAGACTGAGGTGATCTTATAGAGGTGCATAAAATCATGAGGGGCAGAGAAAGGGTGAAGGCACTCAGTCTCTTCCCCAGGCTTGGGGAATTAAGAACTAGCGGGCATAGGTTTAAGGTGAAAGGGGAAAGATTTAATAGGAATTTGAGGGGCAACTTTTATTACACAAGGGGTGGTCAGTATGTGGAACGAGCTGCCAGAGGAAGTGGCTGAGGCAGGTACAGTAACAACTTTTGAAAGACACTTGGACAGGTCCGTGGATTGGAAAGGTTTAGCAGGTTATGGGCCAAAGACTGGCAAATGGGACTAGCTTGGATGGGATATCTTGGGTCGGCATGGACCAGTTGGGCCGAAGGGCCTGTTTCCGTGCTGTATGACTTTATGGGAAAACCCTGATGACTCGAATTTATGGGATCTGTGTCCATTCGTCCTGTCCCAGTCAGACGGGTTTCCTCTCTAAAACGTGCGAATGTCAGAAACTAGAGGCGATGCCTCCAGGCTGCAGCTGCAGCCGCCGCCTCCGTCTCTTCGACAGAAGTTCTGTGAAATTCGTCAAACTTTGTTCAGTCCCCACCTTCAGCCTCTGTCCCCACCTGCTGGGAAAAGTCAGAACTGCAGCACCTGAAGACGTGAATAAGGTGATCTCTACTGTGGACACTTGGTCTCTGGGCGTCTCTGTCTGGAAGCGGTAATCGCTGGCGAGGTTCCTTATCCAGCCCTGCTTGTCCTGAGGAGCTGCTTCCTGAAACTTGATCCCACTTCAGTTGAAGTCAATCCATAATCCGTCACAGACAGCATGGAACAGGTAGGGTTGGCCGGGTGATGGTGACTTCTGGTACCTCAGGTGTGATTCCAAGTCCCTCACATGGTGGCAGAGACTGGAGCGGATAAATCCCAAAGTCCCGATGATCTTCCAGAGTTCTGTAGATTCTAGAATTGTTCCTATTGTTCGGCAGCTGGTAGTTGTGACATTTTTAAAAATAGGGGTGGTGGGGGAGAACAGGGACCCACCGACCCGTTGGCCCAAGTCAGTGGTAGGAACCCCTGGGAATGGGAGTGACGGATACAAGGCTGAGCGGAGGCAGTTTATCAGGCTGATCATTGCGGAACAGCGGGGGGCGGTGCTCACCGTCCGCATCAAGGATGTAGTTGAGGGGACCAAATGTCACATTTCCGAGTTAGCTGAGGATGGGATTGTGAGTCGGAGGGGTTTGTAGAGAGATTTCCAGGGATGTGGACAAGCAGAGTGAGTGGGCGAGTCCATGCTGGACAATTGTGTGAGGTCAGAAAAGCGGAGTGTTTGTTAAATGTGAGAAATCCAGGAATGTTCATGTTCAAGTACCTGGGTCGGTCGAACGCAGGTCATTTGGGTACCTGGGTCGGTCGAACGCAGGTCACTGGGGTGCCTGGGTCGGTCGAACGCAGGTCACTGGGGTGCCTGGGTCGGTCGAACGCAGGTCACTGGGGCGCCTGGGTCGGTCGAACGCAGGTCATTGAAGCTGCAGCAAATGATTTATTACAAAAAGGGGCTGGTTGCAGGAGTAACGCCTGATTGCGTTTATACGCAGCCCTGGAGCGACCGCTGCTGGACTACTGTGTACGGGTGACCGGTTCCTAGGACGGTGGGTTTGTCATTTGAGAAGAGATTGAATGAACTGAGTTCAGAAGATTTAGTGGCGATTTCATTGAAATGTATTGAACTCAGCAGGTTAGATGCGGGAAGCGCCTTTTCCCAGACCGTCCGTTTCCTGAGGGAACAGTTGGAGAATGAATGGGCAACTGTTCAGGAATGGGATGATTCGTTGGGCGATCTACAACTCGCTCACTGGGCGGCATGGACGAGTTGGGCCGAAGGGCCTGTTTCCGTGCTGTATTACTCGAAGAGCGGAAATGTCTTCACCAGAGGACCAAGAACCTCGGCACTTCTCCGTCTGGGGCTTCAAGTTACTGAATTCATTCAAAACAGGAATCTGCAGATTCCCAATCCCTACGGTTCCTCATTAATCACAGCTGGAACTGCAACAGTTCCTCTCCTCGGACTGCAGATGCTGGAATCTAGATGAAAAACACGATGATGCTGGAGGAACTCAGCAGGTCAGGCAGCGGCCGTGGAGAAAAGCAGGCGGTCAACGTTTCGGGTCAGGACCCTTCTTCAGGGCTGAAGATAGGAAAAGGGGAAGCCCAATGTATAGGAGGGAAAAGCAGAGCAGTGATAGGTGGACAGAAGGGCGGGGTGGGCACAGGGTGGTGATAGGTAGATGCAGGTAAGAGACAGTGATGGCGGTGTGGGGGAGGAGGGAGAGCAGATCCCCGGGGGATGGGTCAAAGGGAAGGAGAGAAATGGGAAAAAGGTAGAAAAAAAGAGGCTGGACAGGGAGAGAAGCAGCACGGTGGGGGCTGGGGTGGGGGTGGGGGGTGGTGGGGGTGGGGGGTGGTGGGTGGTGGGGGTGGTGTGGGGGGGGTGGGTGGGGGGAGGTTGTGGGGGTTACCTAAAGTGGGAGAATTCAAATGTTCATGCCATCAGGCTGCAAGGCTCCAAGATGGAAAATGAGGAGCTGTTCCTCCAGTTCGCGCTTGGAATTCTCCCGGCAGTGGGGGAGGCCGAGGGCTGACATGTCCCGTACCCGCCCATCACTGCCGTCTCACCGTCGGTCTCTGTCCCCGTCCTGCAGGAACTGCGGCACGGCGACAAGTACTGGCACGAAGGCTGTTTCCGCTGCTACCACTGCAGCCGCTCGCTCGCCAACGATTCCTTCAGCATCAAGAACGAGCGCCTGATCTGCACCAAGTGTTTGCCCCGGACTGATGCGTCCACCTGCCACAGCTGTAAGCGGGCGATCAAACCAGGTGAGTGCGGTCAATCTGGTGACTCTGGTTAACAATCATCCTGGTTAACTCTCCGCCGTTAGTTCTCAACTGTTAGGAAATAACCTCGATGAGACTTTACCCAGTTAACTCTTTGATTAGCAGTTAACCTGATTACCAGTTGGTGCCGATGTGTGTCCGCTCTCGGTTTGTCCCGGTTCACCCGTTCTCCGCCGGTCGGTACCGGGACCCGGTCACCTCCCACCGCCGGTCGGTACCGGGACCCGGTCTCCTCAGCTTCAAAGTCTCCCTGAGGTGTCGACCGGAGCGTCTGCAGGACACGCCAGGTCCGCAGTGCAGCCATTCGGTCCCTCGAGTCCCACCTTGCTCCCTCCCAGGACCTGTGGGTAGAGCCGCTGCCGCCCAGCTCCAGAGACCGGGTTCGAGCCCGACATCCGACGCTGTCTGTGTGGAGTTTGCACGTTCTCCCCGTGACCGGGTGGTGCCCCCGGTTCCTCCCACGTCCCGGAGACGGGCGGGGTCGGTGGGTCATCGGCCACCCTGACCCGTGCGAGAGACAATCATTGGCAAAGCTACAGAACAGTGAGGCGGGGAATGGTGGTGAGATTGCCCGGACGCGATGTGACGCTGAGCCCCGGCGGTCCTGGGCTGAGGTCCGTGATCTTCCCGCAGGGACGAAGAGCTTTGAGTACGGCGGGTCCCACTGGCATGAACGCTGCTTCACCTGCCAGCGCTGCCTGAAGGAGATCGGCTCCGAGAGCTTCGTCCCGCAGGGCGACCAGATCTTCTGCGTGTCCTGCAACGAGAAGAAGTTCGCCAAACACTGCACCCACTGCAGGAAGGTGAGGGGCCGGGGCTGTCACCGGGGGGTTGTCACTGGGGGTGGTGGGGTCACCGGGCCGGGGTTGGGGGGCGGTCACTGGGGCGGGGGGCAGGGGGCAGGTAGCCGGTAGCCGGTGACCCAAGCACCGGGCAATTACAGGGCGGGGACTGGGCTCCCGGTCAGTTTTGGGGTCAACGCTTCACCTCCTCCGGTTCCGGCCTGGAACCTCGGTGGATGGGAGGTGGAGAAGGGGAGAGGGAGCGCTGGCACCGTGAGGGGCGGGGGTGAGGGGGAGGGCAAGGGGGGAGGGTTGAAGGGGAGGGGGAGGGTTGATGTGGTCGGTGGGTCTCCTGGGATGTGTCCGGGGACGGGTCCCGGACCGCCCCCTACCCCCATGCCGCTCGGTGTCTGACCCCACCCCCCCGGCTCCTTGCAGGCCATCACCAGCGGGGGGGTGAGTTACCGGGACGAGCCGTGGCACACCGAGTGCTTCGTCTGCAAGACGTGTCGGAAGCAGCTGAGCGGAATGCGGTTCACTGGCCACGAGAACTTCCTCTACTGTGTCGACTGTTATAGCAACTTCATCGCCAAGAAGTGTGGCACCTGCCACAAAGCGGTCACCGGTAGGTCCGAACAGTGACCCCCACCTCAGCCCGCCGGCCACTCGGCCCCTCACCTCTCCGCCCCCTCAGCATCTCCTCCGAGAGACACGGAGCCCATGCCCTGGTTTCCAGAACCACCCCCCGCCACCTCTCCGCTCCTATCACTGTGAGCAGCCCCGCTCTCGGTCCTGGCGGCTGTTTGCCCTCTGCTCACAACCTCTCTCCACCTCCTCTTCTGAGCCCTCTGTGATATTCCTACCATGGGGGAAAAAATTCTCTCTACTCTATAATCTACCTTTATCAGGGAAAACAGTCTCAGCCTATCCAGTCTCTCCCTGTAAGAGGGTGGTGGTAGATGGAGCGTATTCTGCCTGGAGGTCGGTGACCAGTGGTGGTCACCAGGGATCTGTTCTGGGACTCCTTTGTGATTTTTATAAATGACTTGGATGAGGATGTTGAAGGGTGGGTTAGTAAGTTTGCTGATGATACAAAGGTCGGTGGTGTTGTGGATAGTGTAGAAGGTTGCTGTAGATTACAACGGGACATTGATAGAATGCAGACCTGGGCTGAGAAGTGGCAGATGGAGCTCAACCTGGATAAGTGTGAAGTGATACACTTCAAGAGATCGAATTTGAAGGCAGAATACAAGGTTAATGGCAGGACTCTTAGCAGTGTAGAGGAACAGAGGGATCGGGGTCCACATCCATAGATCCCTCAAGGTTGCCACACAGGTCGGTAGGGTTGTTAAGAAGGTGTATGGAGTGTTGACCTTCGTTAGTCAGGGTATTGAGTTCAAGAGCCGCGAGGTGATGTTGCAGCTCTATGGAACTCTGGTCAGACCACACTTGGAATATTGTGTTCAGTTCTAGTCACCTCATTATAGGAAGGATGTGGAAGCTTTAGAGAGGGTGCAGAGGAGATTTACCAGGATGCTGCCTGGATTGGAGAGCATGTCATATGATGCTAGGTTGAGTGAGCTAGGGCTTTTTTCCCCACCCACTGTGTGATCCTACTGTAATCTGTAACAACTGCCCTTGCTCTCCACAGTAACAGAGATGAGGCAGCAGGTTCCTCAGCCCAGTGTCCACACTGACCAAACACCCAGGTTATTGCTTTAATGTTCCATGTGCATCTTTTCCCAGGATTTGGTGGAACTGAGATTGTGACTTATGAAGATCGTCAGTGGCACAAAGAATGTTTCAAGTGTAAGAAGTGCTACAGCAGCCTGGTCAACCAGCGTTTTCGCAGCCACAACAGGGATGTGTACTGCGAGGACTGTAGTAAAAACCTGTAAAGTCAAACCACACATGCAGAAACAGCTTGCATTCACTGCTCAGAATTATATTAGTCCATTTAAAAGCAAAAGCTAATTAAGGCAACAAGATTCATCAATGGCAATGACATAGCACCTATTGGGAATGATTTCAGATGTTAGATATACTTTGTGGTTTCTGCAGTATTACCCTGATAGAGAGGAAGCAATGAAAGATTTGACTATGTCATGGAAAGTTCTTTAAAATGCCTGCAATATTTAATCATGTAACTTTATAGACAAGCTTATGACAATATTAAATGCTGGAATTTTAAACATAGAATGCCATTTACTCAATATGTTACTGTAGTGCTTAACTGCATGCATTACCTGAAGTTTCTCCAACTTCTGGGCTTGAGTGAAATGTGGTGCATGGAAATGTAAACTGAAGCTGGCGTAATGTTTGCAGGAAATATTCTGCTGCATTAATATCCCACAGCAGGTTACCAACCTGCTGCTGAGTGACTGTACAGCACAGAGCTGAGACTTCCTGCCGTAAAGAATTGAATACTTAAACACACAATATTCAGTTTTTGAATTCACAGTAGTTTTGCCTTTATTCACTGTCACATGGGTAATTTCCAGACTAACCTTAGGTTGCAACTCAGTTCCTTTGAAATAACATTTGTCATATGGAGATGCACATCAGTTATATACCCTGTTAACTATATATACTGCGTGTGACCTGTTAGCATGCAAGGTCACAGTCCAATGTACCAGATTATTTGGAGCATAAACATATTACCTTTTAATAAAGTCTCGTCTCCAAGTGGCCGTGCAGTGTTTGAAATTAATTTTCAGCGCACAAACGTATTCCTCAGCCTGGCCCCCCTCAGCCTCAGGCCATCAGCTGTGGACTGGCAACTCTGTGAAACCTCTTCCCACATCAAGGCACACACCGCCCAAATGGCTGATGAATATTCCTTTGAAAGGTAGTTGAACATGATTGGGGGATTGAGGAGCAGCATTTATAGACACACTAGGATGTGACCTTGATTGGACCTACAGCCAGGAGTAGGATGGGGCTAACAGCCTCCCTCTCTGATTCACTAGCAATCAGAGAATGTACTTTGGTTTGTGCAGCACTTCACAAGCCAGCCACCCAGGCTTGTGCCAGAGGTAATGGTCTGTACGATCCACCCCTCCGTTCCTTTCCCCATTAAATGTGCCAATATTGTTTGCCTCGACCATTGTGGGAGATGTTTCCATATTGCTCCCTGATTTATAGTGACAGTCCATGGTCTTCACTGTCCACTTCCCCGCTATGGGAGGCATCTCCTCCATGACGACCCTTTGAAATTTGATGCATGAGGGACAGACACACATACTGATAGCACAAGGACCTCAATTACTCTTCAACAGCACTGTACTCAACCCTTTCATCCAAGTCAGGAACATATTGTCCAATGTTTCTGCACTGGTCCTGATTCATTTCCTATTAAGTCTTTTACCAATGTCATCTACCCCAACTCTGAACCTTCACCTTCTATATGGCACTTTCTGAAAATCTAAATAAACTCCATCCACTGTTTAACTTTTATGTTGCTACTCACACTAAGATTTATTAATCTCAATTACCCTTTCAAAAAACCATGTTAGGTCATGCTTTCTGAAGTATCCCCATTTCACTTTAATAAGAACAGAAACTGCTGGACCAGGCATATTCTGTCATGTTGTGATCACTAGTCCCCAGAGGATTCTTTACAATGAGATCAATGATTTACCATGTCTCATCACACAAGGTCTAAAATAACCTGCTCCCTGACTGGTTCAACCGTACAATGTTCTTGAATGTATTAGACCATCTTCTAGCCTCCATTTGCCCATCTGTGTTTAGAGTCAGGCACTGAATCAGGCCCTTCAGCCCACCACATCCTTGCCAGTCATCAGGTACCCACCTGTACATCCAATTCCTCAGCATTTGGTCCATAGCCTTTCCTGCCTTGGTGATCCAAGTGCTAATTGAAATAGGTCTAAATATTACACATCTCTCTGCCTCCACCATCTTCTCAGGCAGTGCATTCCCTCTGGGTGAAAAAATTCTTCCTTGGTTCCCTTCTTAATCTCTTGACCTAAACTTGAAACCTACGCTCTCCTGTTTTAGATCCCTTTGTTGGGGGGAGAGCTTCCTACTAACTAGGCTAAGCCCCTCAACTTTGCAAACCTCTATCATTAGTACAGATGAGTACTATGGCAGGTGTGGACATGGGCCAGACGACTTGCTTCTGTACCGTATGACCACGCCCCACCCTCCTCTGTCTCCTCCACTCCGAGGACGGGAGTCACTGTCCCATTATTGTATTCACTGAGAAACAGTAAAGGTAATTACAGCTGATCGAAGCATGCTGAAAACAGATTAAAATTAAAATAAGCCATTGTTATTTTAAACCTGTAAAATTTATTTAAATGATACACATTGCTATTTACATACAGTTGTGAACAGGGCACTGAGCAAAAGCAACATCTGCACAGCGCAAAGGGCAGTTCTGCTAGAGATTGTCATTTTCTTGCAAAGATTTCAAGTTAATTATCTTACAAAAATACACAAAATGATTGATCTAAGGCACTGTTCTAGTCTAAATAACTGTCACTGAGGTGAGTTCGACTGCCTTCAGTACGTGTTACAGACCAGAAGATTCCCACTTCTATAAACTGCACCAGCAACAAAACAGTTAAACACAGTAAAAAGCAGCCAAGTAATGGCTTTCATTTAGGAGTGGATATGGCTGAGAAAGTTTATTCACTGTAGCCTGGGGCCCCGATCAGATTAATAAAGAACTATTGAGTAACATATCAGGAGAAAATACCTAGTAAACTTAATAGATGGAACTAGTGCTGTGAAAAGATGCAGCTTCCTATGGATGGCGGTAGCTAATTCAGTTCAGGAGCCAAGGATGCAAGCTTCACATCCATCAAAGGTGGATGGATACGACCTAGGCTGCAGTGAAGAGGTTGTTTAAAGATGTATTGCCTTGGTTTCTTAGTTATACCTCATTAATACAATATGATGCTAGGAAGAGTACTTAATAAAAAGACCATGAAGAGTCTCTGGCCCAATACTGTTTAGAATGTACAACCAAATAACACTTAGATGTATACAGAGAAACTTAAATACATTAAGCCAAAGAAAATTTCTTACCTTAAAATAAGTGTAATACATGTAAATGCTAAGCTGCTACCAACAAATAAACTGTTTACTGGCTGAAACTATTTCATTAACGTACATTAGTGCAGGCTTATTAAAAATACAATATTCTAGAAGGATGAAATTGAAACAAGGAGCCTATTAAATAATAGGTTAATTCACAATTCCTATTCCAGTACAACATTGAACAGTGTAAATGTAATGAAACTTCAACCAATAATTTCATATCAGTGAGCTCCAGCAGCTCTCATTCCCTGCAATAACGGTCCCTTCAAAACACATCTCTCAATTCATTGTTAGCTCGTCCCACTCCTAATACTGCTCTGAGCCAAATCCATTTAAACATCGAGGTCTGGGGGAGGTGCAGGATAACGAGGAGGGTGAGTGTCAGCTCCTACATTCTATCCAATTACTAACATTTCCAGAACATTACTGATCTTGTACAGGCAATCAGACTAACGATTGCCAATTAACTGCATCACAAGTCTGATTTTGTAATTCAAGTCAAACAGATTCACAACTGAATCACAACTTTTCTTCAGCTCCATCAGTCTATGTGAACCATAGCTAGCTTATTACTGTCACTTTATTAAAAAAAAAGCTTTAATAAACGAGGCACCATTCACCCTATACATAACACCTACATAAACTTCTCCATGTGACCAGAGCAGCAAACCAAAGCTAATTCAACCAATATGAAAATAAAGGTGGATCTAAGTAACTCGTTTGACAAGAGAGAGAGTTAGGAAAGGAATTAAATTTGACAGATTAACCCAAAAACAGGTTAGAAAAATCTACTGAAATTACAACACAATCAAGGAGCAAGCTCCTGAAATATGTAACGGTGTAAACCAGCATCCTATGTGACATTTCACCTCGGTAAAAGGTGACTCGTTAATTCTTCTGCGCAAAATGAAAAGTCCTCTAGAAGCAGCTTCAAGTGACAGGGCCTTCAGCACTTGGTAAAATACTGAACGTGGAAGGTGCAATTCCAATCAAGACATTCAGAGCTCTAGGAAAATAGAACACATTACACATGTAGAGTCAGGAGGTAGCACTGAAACAGGCCCTTCGGCCCATTGAGTCTGCGCCAACCATCAACCACCCATTTACACCAATCCCAGTTTTCATTCTCCCCACATTGTCTCACACTGAAGATAAGGAACAGATTTGTGCCTCAAGCTCACCTTCTCACCTGAACCCAGACCCTTTAGCTCCCTAGGACTCCATCAATCTCAGCCCTGAACATTTTAAATGATCACCTTTGGGGACAGGACCCCTTCAGAGGATTATTGGAATATGAGGACATTCCAAGGATTTAATGTTTCAGATCAAAGATAGTTAACTTAAACCTCTCTGCAGAAAGACTGCTAACCATTGCCAACATTAGTTTATACCCTTCCCCAAGAACAATACTGTGTCTCTTCAGCCTTTTACTAATGAAGAGACAAAAGACACTGCAGATGCTGGAATCCAGAGTAAAAAGCAAACTGCTGGAGGAATGTTAACCATCTTTTTGCCTCCACAGATGCTGCTTGACCTGCTGTTTGTTTTTTTTGCTTTTAATAATGAGTATGTCCTTGCAGTTCTGAATGAATCTTGTGTTTGCTTTTACATCTTTGTCAGGGACACTTCTGTAAATGTAGTGACCTCACTAATAAAAGAATGGACACTGAAGATTTCTCTCCATCTAAAAATAACTCAACAAAGCCTGCTACAGGTGACAAGTCGCAGTTCCAAAGGTTTCCCAGCTTATTGTTTTGTTACATCTCAGTTTGGTGGGGCCTTCGTGAACTGCTGCTTTGCAGTCTTCAGATACATGTGCAACAAAATCTGCTGGAGGAACTCAGTGAGCTGAGCAGCATCTGTGCGGGGGGGGGTGGGGGGAGGGAGGAATTGTTGACATGTTGTCTTGGTGCAGGGTTTCAACCCCAAACATCAACAATCCCCCCCACCCCCCACCGATGGCTGCTCAACCCACTGAGTTCCTCCAGCAGGTTGTGTGTTGCTCCAGATTCCAGCATACAGGAGGCCTTCCCTGAATATAATACTAATTTGATGGGCATTTTTACACAACCAATTGCTTAAAAGAAACAAATTCAAATTTTGAATCTGCAATGGTACGATTCGAGCTGATGTCTCTGGATTATTAGCTCAGGAACAGTGAATTACATTACTCCACCATGTTTCCCATCAACTCATACCCGAGTTTGCTGACAGGACGTAGCACTACACCATTATCTCACAGACCCTAAGGAAGCACTGAAGCAGACTGTACCTGCCACTCCCCCGACAGGTTTGGTCAAAGACGTCACTGCTCCGTTTTCTTCAAATCCAATACTGCGGCTCTCCAGAATGCTTTGGTTACAGTCCTCAGCATCGCAGGCTGCCACAGTTAACTTGCTGTCGGTCTTTGAACAAACACCAAGCTCAATAAACTCATCAATGATCCACGTACTTGACTTTCCATTCTGATGTACAATACTTTCACCTACTTCATTTACACGTAAAAGTTCCGATACAACACAGTTGTCCTTTGGTACAGCGCTTAAATAGGAGAATAATGATAAACACAATTAATGTAAGAACCCAATCTTTTGATTCTTGATGTTATTACTCACTGATTTTACTCAATAATCACACAGCTCTGGATTTACCATCACCTATTTTTAGCTACTATTTGGATTTGCCAGATTAGCTTCCTGTTAACAGGCTTATTACCAGTTCTAATAAAAGTCACTGACATTGAACACTGACCTAGTTTCTTGCCCCACAGATGCCCAGGTGACCTGCTGAATATTTCCAGCAGTTTCTGCTTTGATTTCAGATTTCTAACATCCGCAGTGATTTGCTTGCTTCCCAAATCTTTAATTAATCAAAGAACACACCTCAGTTCACCTTTAAACAACTCATGAAGTGGGAACAAAAGCTTGTGGCTCATCACAGTAAGGAGACCCACTCAAAGCATTTGACCCAAGTTCTGACCAAGGTGCTGGACTTGTACCATGAACTGTTTCTCTTTCCACAGATGTTGCCTGACCTCTGAATGTTTCCAGCATTCACCCATGGAACTGTCTGTGCTGCAGATCCCCTTAGCTAGTTACACAAGTCATCTTGTGCTCAGAAATCCCCATACAACACAAGTGAGGCAAACAGGAATGGGAGCAAGGGGCAGACTTTAGTTCCTTGAGCCTCTTCCATCATTTGATGAGCTTGTGGACGATATATGGTTATATAGTCACACATTTTCCCCACACTGAGTTTGCAAAAACCTATCAAATACAGATTTAAAATTTACGATCGACTTGGCATCAACCACTGTTTGTGGTGAAGTCCCAAACTTCTACTGCAATTACCAAATCCAGACTGATGTTCCAATGTACCTGGGGAACGTTACAGTTAGAATGGTGGAGTGGTTGCAGCAGACCAACAGCTGGGGATCCAGCACTGATTCCTGCACAGCTGGGGATCCAGCACTGATTCCTGCAGCAGAGTAGAAGGACGCTTAACCCCACTGTGATAAGACTATTGAACGGTTCCCTTATACAATGAGATGGACTATGACCTCACGATCTACTTTGTTGTGACCTTGCACCTTATTGCACTGCACTTCCTCTGTAGCTGTGACACTTTACTCTGTACCCGTTATTGTTTTTACCTGTACTACATCAATGCACTCTGTACTAACTCAAAGTAACTGCACTGTGATGAATTGACCTGTATGATCGGTTTGTAAGACAAGCTTTTCACTGTACCTCTGTACAAGTGACAATAATAAACCAATACCAAAGGATGTCACATGGACCAGCCAGTCCCTCGTGTCAATGTCACAGCCTCACAACCCAAAGGTGACTTGTCTAACTGTGGTGTTGGAAAGGAAGCTGTTTAAGTATCTGAGGGCAAGAGCTTGCAGGCAATAGGGAGAGGGTCGGAGATTGGGATTCCATGGAACATTCAGCCAGTGGGCTCACCAGGCCGTGCTGTAATCAATGAGATCCTGTAGACTAGTCCCATGGCATTGCTGGATTGCTGCTTCTTAAACTGCTTTTAATCAACTAACCCATTTTATTTTGTCTTTGTACCAACTTGTGTAAGATTAAACTGGGTGAAGCACCTTGGGAAATTTTATTGTTAACGGCACTGAACCCATTCAAGTTATTCTTAGAGGGTCAGGACACAAGGACTTAAAATCTCAGCATTGATGGGAGGAGGGACAAAGTGATGGAAGGGTCAGATATGGGTAGCAGCAATAGTTATGTGTTAAACACAATCTGAATATAAAAATTAGGGTTAGGAATGCTGGAGGAAGGGGTTGAGGCAGATACATTAAAAAGGTACTTGGACAGGCACATGGATAGGAAAGGTTTAGAGGGCATGGGCCAAATGCAGGCAAATGGGACCTAGCTTAGATCAGAATCTTGGTCGGCATAGACCAGTTGGGCCGAAGGCCAGTGCGCCAAAAGCCTTCTTCACCACCTTGTCTACCTGCAACACCACTTGCAGGGAACCATGCACATGTATCTCCAAGGTCCTTCTGTTCTACAACACACCCCAGGGCCCTACCATTCACTGTCAAATTCCTACCCTCGTGTGTCTTCCCAAAATGCAACACCTCACACTTAATCCGAATTAAACTCCATTTGCCATTCCTTGGCCCAGCTGATCAAGATCTAATTCCTGATCACCATCTTCACTGTCAATGACACCAACGCCTATTTTAGTGTCATCTGCAAACTTACTAACCATGCCCTGTACATTCTCATCCAAATCATTGATATAGATGACAATCAGCAATGGGACCAGCACTGAACCCTGGGGAACACCACTAGTCACAGGCCTCCAGTCCGATAAACAACCTTCCACCATCACCCTCCGTTTCCTAACATCAAAGCAATGGTGAATCCAGTCAGCTAGCTCTCCCTGGATCCCACGCAATCTAACTTTCCATAGCAGCCTACCACATGGAAACTTGAAAAGGCCTCGCTGAAGTCCTTTGATAAGGACAAAGCAGAGGTTGGACAAACTTGAGTTGTTTTCTCTGGAGCATTGGAGATCAAGGGGAGACCAGAGTCTTTTTCCCAGGGTAGAAATGTCAAGTACTAGAGGACATGTGTTTAAGGTGAGAGGGGGAAAAGTTTAAAGGAGATGTATGGGGCAAGTTTTTGTTATTACACAGTGGTAGGTGCCTGGAACCGGCTGCTGGGGGTAGTGGATAGAGGTATTTAAGAGGCTGTTAGATAGACACATGAATATTCAGGGGATGGAGGGATATGGATCGTGTGCAGAGAAGATTTAGTGTAATTTGGCATCGTGTTCAGCGCAGACAACACGGGCCAAAGGGCCTGCTTCCATGCTGTACAACTGTGTGACTCTATACCCAATTAAAAAAATACTGAAAAAGTAAAATAAATTGTTGGAAATACAATGACATTTGGTGCCTGTGTCTCTGCAGAAGTGGTCACCTCACCCTCCCCCCACCCCCAGACTGAGCTGGACATTACACAAGTTCTATAAAGGTACAGGTACCCACCTTACACCCATCACTGACTCTTTGTTCAAATGCACTGTAATGTTATTAGTTTGGTTGACACCATTTAATCCCGTTGGCTCATGTCCTGCAGCTTCAGACAACTCGACACCATCTTGTGCTTGGTCTTGAAGCTCATCGATCCCATTAGTACTATCTAACAAATACAAAAGCCATGAGAGATAAGTTGAGCGGTTGCTTTGACAACTGTAGTCGCACCTTGGGTTTGTTTTAAACAAAAGAACGAGCAGCAAATAGCCCTTCCTGTGCAGCACCATTAATACTGCAAGGCTCTGTAATTAGACCAATGTCTGAAGGTGCATCCCATGTATCAGGGACTGGTGCAGAGCTGGCATGTCAGAGTAACGCAGGGGAAACGGATAGAGAGGGGTTGCAAAGGGCAGTCTGGCAGAGTGGAGAGTATGGGACGGCCTCAGTCCCACAGCGAGGGCCACAGGGCCGTGAGAAGGTGGGACTGCAGAGCACGCTTCCTCTCTGGCCAATGACTTCCCCTCATTCAATGTATACCCCTAGCTGCAGCAAATCCCCCAGGCTGAGTGCTGGCATACCTGCTAGAGGCTGTACTGCCCCTCTCTGGGCTCCATGAGGATCCCCTGCAGCAGCTAGTGAGAGCCAGGGACAATATACCACCAGTGACCCAGGCCCATGTCTGTCCTGGAACCAGCACCTCCCAGGGCTCCTGGGCAAGTGCTGACATCGGTGTGGGGGGGGGGGGGGGGGGGTGGAATCTGCACCCATATTTTTACCCGAATTACCAGCAATCCTATGGCAGCTGATCAGAAGCAACTTGCCTGCGTGGGAGGGATGCTCAGGACTGTTACTGTTTGTAGAGGTTTCAAGCAGCAATTTAAAATTTGTGTTCACTCACCCACTTCATCTGCATCCTCATTCCTGGGTTCGTCCTCGCTGCTTTCTTCAGCCGCTGCATCATGCATCCTCTCATCTTTCTGTGTAAAGAATGTGGACATTTATATCATCCAAGAGGCCATTCAACCCCTGACAGATCATGGTTAATCCTCAAGTTTTACCCAGCAAGAATCGTTCAATCATACATGTGGAATTTTCAACTGCATCCCAACCTTGGCAATATTTTGGAGAGGGACACAGTCTGCAAACTTTATTTTTTTTAACTCCAACATTTTACCCTGCGAGTCCTTGGGCTTCTGTAAGGCACATTCTCCACGGGTAGAATTCAAGCCCTACACTGTGGATACACTGCAGCACCAAGTGGGAAACCAGAGTCACATCCACCCTTCTCATCACTGCTGCACAGCCTACTTACAAATTTCCAATTTTACTCAAAAATTTTAGTACCCAAATCAGAGTGAAATTCTTGCCTGTGCTTTACCCACTTTATGGCAGCACAGTGGCACAGCTAGTGGGGGCACTCATCTCTCAGCTCCAGCCACCAGCTGCTGTTCGTGTGGACTGACAGTGTGGGTTTCCCGAGGCGCTCTGCTTTCCTCACACATTTCAAAGGTTGGAAGTTTATTTGGCCACGATAAATTACTCCTAGTGTGTAGCTGAGTGGTAGGATCTAGGGAGACTGATAGGATTAATGTAAATGGGTGCCTGATGTTTGGTACAATGCAGTAGGCTGAAGGGCCCGTTTCCATGACTATATTTGACCTGTCAGTTTGATCAGTGATCATTTGTTTTTGCAGGGTTTCAGTATGCACACTGCAGTTTTCTCATGTACACGTTCATCAAATCGGGATGTTGCTAGTCAGGCCAGCATTTATTGCCCATTTCTAATTGTACTTAAGATGGTGAGCCACTTGCCACTTTCTTGTCTTCCCGTACAGGTCTCCCACTGCGGTTGAGTATGGAGTTCCAGTACACAGACCCAGAAAAGGAATGAAAATACATTTCCAGACAGGGTGATGTACAACTCAGCAGAGAACCCGCAGGTGGTTGTGTTCCCCTGTGCCTGCTACCCTTGTCACTGGGGGAAGAGATCACAGGTTTGAAGGTGAGTAACTGCAGCATATTTTGTAGATGTTACAGAATTAACCATGGTGTGCTAGCAATGGAGAGAATGAGGGCCCATGGTGATGGATGGGGTACCAATCAAGGGCTGGTCTGGCCCTGTGTCACTGGAACTTCACTCATCCAGAAAAGTATTGATGAAAAGTCATTGACCTGAAATGATGGCTCTATATTCCTCTCCACAGATGCTGCCTGACCTGCTGAGTATTTCCAGAACTTTTATTCCATCATGCTCTTGACTTGTAGAAAAGCTTAGAAGTATCAGAAAGTGAGTCACATGCAACAGGATGCCCTGACCTGCTCTTGTAGCAAGTATTTATGACTGCCCCAGTGAGCTTCCTGTTCAATGGTCTCCCTTAGCTGTTGGTGTGGGAAGAGTAGTCAATGGTAACGCCAATGATGGCAAAGAGGAAGTCAGTCTTCTATGCCTTTGGTGTTTGTTTCTATCAAGACAAAAAGTGCCAGGAAGTGGGTGGGGGGGGGGGGGGGGCACTGCAGGTAAATTACACTAAAAACCATTTCAAATTAATTCACCTTTGACTGTTGTTGATCATCCTTCCTGGTTCTCTTCATAATCTCTTTAATTCTCTGTAAGTTACAGGAAAACATTAACTTGTGCAAGACATTAGGAAATTGAATGGAATATTCAAACTACATAAATAGAGATTATACATGGAAAAAAGTGAAAGCTTGCAGCTAGGATCCAAGCTAATTCCAGTTTGAGACCAAAATATTTTTCTCATACTAGGAAGCACAAGAAGCCAAGGGTTAAAGATTCAGTACAGACACCCGGTCAGGGTAGAGGGAGTATTCGCCTGCACGCACACATACCACCTCCAGACCGGTCAGGCACAAGTTCCACAGGTTACAGAAGAACCACACATCAGTGTAGTGATGCAGCTGGAGTGCACCAGATTAAAACCAAGTAACTAATGACTTGAAGCTTTGCAGTTTGTGAAAACAGACAGGTATCTGCAGTCAGTTTTGGCACACCTCACCTTCCCCCTGCAGGTCTTCAGTGTGCCAGGCTTGTCTGCCTTGAGTGATGAATAAGCTACAAATGGGTTAGTTTGATTAGAGTTTCATGCAATTTCACCTAGGAGTCAATTCCAATCTAGAGACCTTCCTCATGTAAAGATTGATGTATCTGTAAATACCGGGGCAAACCTGCAATAACTGGGCAGTTCGAGGGCAGGGTGAAGGTGCAGATGCCCACTCAGCAGCCTCAGCCAGGCTCCAACTGCAAACTCCATAGCCTTCAGGCTTCAAAATTCCTCCATTAATCCACACCAGGTTAAGCTGGGGCAAGTACAGAAAGGCCACTGACATCAATGGGATACGCAATTAGCTTGATGGTGCAAGATTTATTTCTTGGACTGGAGGCCCGTGACTAGTGGTGTGCCTCAGGGGTCGGTGCTGGGGCCATTGGATAAGAATGTACAAGGCATGGTCAGTAAATTTGCAGATGACAATAAAATAGGTAGTGTATTCTCAAACTATAGCATGTTTAAACTTGGAAAAAATTAGGAGTGGTACTGTTGATCCTTCGCTTAAATTTGAGGAAGTTTGGAGTCCATTTATTCAGTATTTCCATATGATATAAGCTGACCTTTTTCAGATCCCTTTCAATAACCCTTGAATACAGAGGAGCGGAGTTGATGACAGTAATTTTTTTTTCTTTTTAATTGAAGAAATATCAGTCCATTTTTTGTTGAAGTTTTTGGCTTTTTTTTTGGTTTATCATCAATTTTTTTTTGATTTGGGGGCTCTTCTTTCATGTAATTAAATTTCATTTCTTTTCGATCTTTCCTTTTGTATTTGTTCACAATAAGAGAACGGGAGGTCTAGCTTACTTTTTTTTACTCCTTGTGATTATATATATTCACTGTTATGATTGCTATCCTGATCTCTCTGCACCAGATGTAGAATTACTAATGTTAGATATATTATTTTGTACTAATGTGAAAATCAATAAAAAGATTGAAAAAGAAAAATAGGTGTAGTGGACAATGAAGGTGGTTATCAGCTGAGCGGGCTGAGGAGCGGCAAGAAGAGTTTAATTCAGATAAGTGCGAGGTGTTGCTCTCACTTTCACAGTGAATAGTAGGGCCCCGGAGAGTGTTGCAGAACAGAGGGACTTTGGAGTATTATGTTCAGGTTTGGTCACCCTGTTATTAAGCTGGAAAGAATGCAGAAAAGGTTTACAAGGATGTTGCCAGGACTCGAGGGACGAAGTTTATAGCGAGAGGTTGTACAGGCTAGGACTTTATTCCTTTAGAGCGTAGGAGGACTGAGGTGATCTTATAGAGGTGTATAAAATCATGAGGGGCAGAGATAGGGTGAATGCACTCTGTCTTTATCCCAGAGCTGGGAATCAAGAAATAGAGGGCATAGGTTGAGGTGAGGGGAAAGATTTAAGAGGAAGTGAGGGTCAACTTTTTTTTTAATATTTACACACACACACCCCCCCCCCCCCCGCCCCAAAGGGTGCTATCCGTGTTGAATGAGCTGCCAGAGGAAGTGGTCGAGGCAGGTACAATAACAACATTTAAAGAAGTTGGACAAGTATGTGGATTGGAAAGGTTTTAGAAGGTTATGGGCCAAACACTGGCAAATGGGGCTAGCCTTGGATGGGGCATCTGGGTCAGCATGGACCAGTTGGGCCGAAGGGCCTGTGCTGTATGACTCTATAACAAGAGGGCACAAGTTTAAGGAGAGAGAAAGGAGTTTTAAAAGTGGATCTGAGGGGCAAAGGTGGTTTTTTTTATATATACAGTGAGTGGGTCACACTGGAATCCTGTCTGGAAAACAGTTCCTCTCAATAGTTCCCAGTTCCCATCCACCCGACACCAACACCAGAACACTAGCCCCACACACCCGGAGAGATCCGTCCAACACCAGAACACTAGCCCCACACACCCGGAGAGATCGTCCAACACCAGAACACTAGCCCACACACACGGAGAGATCCGTTCCAACACCAGAACACTAGCCCACACACCCGGAGAGATCCGTCCAACACCAGAACACTAGCCCACCACACCCGGAGAGATCCGTCCAACACCAGAACACTAGCCCACACACCCGGAGAGATCCGTCCAACACCGGAACACTAGCCCACACACCCAGACAGGACAGGCTTGAACCTCTGGGTGAGAATGCAATATGATTATTGTGACCAGAAACCAGTGTTTCGTGCTCTGTTAACATTATTGAGCATCACTTCCAACTTGTTTCTCATGTTCCAAACATGCCAACTTTAACAGCCTTCCTCAGAAAGTGACAGGCCCTCTGACAGCATTGTCCCTGGAAGTCTGTGGTCAGAGGACCAAGCCCCGTTTGAGAGGAGATGGGAGGTGGGGCTATGAAACACACGACTGCCGTACAGTGGGGAGGGGTAACAGCGGCTCACTTCGAGTCAGTGCAGAAGCGGGTCTTTAGTCTCAGCTGAAACCCATCTAGAGGGCACTGAAGATAAAGTCCAGTGAGGCCTAGGGTCAGACTTCCGTTGGGTCCAGCTCTGGGACACAACTGCAGACACATGTACGGCTTTTTAACGTGTGGTGAAACCACGCCATCTGTACTACTTTGTATTATCCATGTGTTTTTATGATTCCCCACCCTCATCTATAAACTGGAGGTTTTCAGAATCCAAGGTTGGATGGTGGCCAATCAACCTTCTCCCCTAGCTGTGCCCTGAGTTCTTATGCAATGGGCCCTTGCCCTGCAAACAACTAGGGGATGCTAGGATCCCACCTTCTTCCTCTCGAGACGCTCCTGCTGGTTCTGCTGCATGATTCGCTCTCGCTCCAGTCTCTGCCGCTCAGCCTCTTCCACAGCTTTGGCCTCTGCCTCTTCTCTCTGAAACATGGGCAGCAAAATGTCATCGCTGCAACTCCCAGATCAGAACACAAAGAGCCAATGGTCTTCCCAACAGACGTGATTACTTTTATATTTTATGATCCATTAAAAGGATAATCTTGGCATTAAAAAGTGGACATTTCTAAATGCTGTACTCATTAACATACTCGTTAACACATCTGCTGAAAGACAAACTTCACCAGTGTATTTATGGGTTACAACAAAGTTTGCCATGTTTTAAATCCCAGGAAGCTGTTCTTTTGCAGATACTCCAGAGGAGACTTGGCTGATAGGTGGAGAATGCAATCAAACAAATAATTTCCCCAAAAGATTATGAAGAGCAGTTTTAAGCATGCTTTATAAATTACAGAGAATTAAGTGGCAATAACTTAAAGACTATTAAAATGAATGGTACGGGGAAGAGAAGCAGCACTAAGATAGCTTTCACATCTTACTCAATGGTGGAGCAGGTAAGGGTCTGAATAGCTACTCCTATTGGTGTTTTCTTGTGCTCTATGAAAGTGGGGGGCAGGGGTGGGTGTGTGCGCGCGTTAAGGGAGAACACAGACGGATTGGGGTGGGTAGAGAGGACAGTGGGGGCAGGAGTGGGAGAGTGAACAGGATGAAAGTGAGCACAGGCAGAGAGATGTAGCAACAAACCAACCTCTTCCAGGCACAAAGAGTCATCAGAACTTGGGTTTGCTTTGATTCGTTTGTTCTCCACCTGCTGGCATGGGGCAGCAGGAGGTTGAGGACAATTCCCCAGCAGTGGGGCTGATGGCAAACATTTGCAGCCCTGCTTGGATCTGAGCCGGAGTCCTGAAACTCACTCAGGCTCACCCCAGTCACCAACACTCAGAGGTGGAGACAAGGAAGAGTCAAATCTCAGGACTGGTCTGCCCAGGCTCCTCTCCCCTTACACTATTTGTCAATATCCAAGATCAGCAGTAAGTGTAACGACAGAGTTACCATCACTGCTCAAGACACAGAATGGAAGAACTTTATAGAGGAGTGTTGTCAGGTTAGTGGAGGTTATAAGATTATAGAGGTACCAGAACATGATGAGAATTTTAAATGATGCAGGAGTTTATAAAAGAAAAGCATTTCCAGTTGGATCATTAAAATATATTGGTTTACTTGCAATCAATTTCGTAAAGAAATGTTGATTAACAGCACTAGTGTGCAGAAATCATGATTTTCCCAATGGGCTCAGAAATGTGCAAATAATCTTCCCTCAAATGTTTGATTGAAGTTTAAGTCACATGACCACAAGGACGTTGGTTCAGTGTATGAACTATTTCAGGATGTGTACATTTTTAGTACAGTGGTTTGGAGGGTTACATATCCAGCTTCCCATCAAAAGCATTCATTAACTGCTGGGGATCCCAGGTAAATCTAGCTCACTTAAGAGCAACAGAATCTTGTATTTTTACTGATTTAAAAATGCATTAAATATTTTATATTTGATAATGATCCAGGCAGAAGGATGGTTAACCCTGCATAACTTCAACAAGCATGTAGAGCTGAGCAACCTCTGCCTAACTTACATGACCATTGGGAAGCCAACTGCTAAGCATCAGTCTTTGTGGCTTTCTGGCATCCCACATAAGTAATTCAGCCTTGTTCCCTGGTGCACAAGCCATACTTCAGAGATGAAAATCAATCCTCATTTCAAAATACTTATGAAAATTGGAGAATAGACAATGTTGTTCCTCTGTTGGGCAACAGGGACAAACCAGGAAATTATAGGCCGGTGAGCCTATGTCAGTGGATCTATTTTCATTTGGAAATCAGGGATAGTCAGCATGGCTTTGTGCAGTCTCTCAAATTTGATTGAGGTAAGAAAGATGATTGATGAGCACAGGGCAGTGGATGTTGTCTACGTGGACTTGAGTAAAGAAATTGATAAGTTCTCTCATAGTAGGTTGGTCCAGAAGATTAAGTCACATGGTATCCATGGTGAGTTCACAAGCTGGATCCAAAATTGGCTTGGCCATAGGATGGAAAGTAGTGGTGGAGGGGAGTTATTCTGACTGAAGGTCTGTGGCCAGTGGTGTTCTGCAGGGATCAGTGCTGGGACATCTGTTGTTTTAATATATACATAAAAATGGATCAGATGAAAATGTAGGTGGCCTGATTAGTAAGTTTGCAGACAATATGAAAGTTGGTGGTGTTGTTGATAGTGAGGAAGGTTGTCAAAGGATACAGCAGGATATAGACCAGTTGGAAATGTGGGCAGAGAAATGGCAGATGGAGTTTAATCCAGACAAGTGTGATGTGATGCATTTTGGGAGGTCAAATGCAAGAGGAAAGTCTACAATAAATAGAGGGGCCCTCACCAGCATTGATGTACAGAGAGATCTTGGGGCGCAAGGAAGCATATGGTAAACTGGCTTTCATTGGTCAGGACCCTTACAGGATTGGCCTGGGGGCCATTGGTGCAATGTCTCTAACAGGTAGGGGCTGAATATTTAAAAAGCTGTGCTTTTTCTCCGCGGGCTTTTCCCTTACAGGATCGGCCCGGGAGCCATTGGAGCAGCGTGTCTCCAATAGGTAGGGGCTGAGTATTTAAAACAAAGTGTTGATTGGTTGATTAGAAGGAGTGAGTAGAGATAATTGGCAGGGACAAGTATAAGGAGGGATAATGGAAGAGGAGTGGCGAGTGTGAGAGTGGCTCAGGGTAGGATTGGAGCTCTGAGGCTTTGGCTCAAGAGGCTGAGGAAGAGCTTGCTCCCAGAGAAGTAAGGCTTGGTAAGTTCCTTTAACTTAATTAACTTAGGAGTAGGTAGGCAGCAGTTAGGGCAGTCATGTGCTCCGTATGCAGTATGTGGGAAGTCAGGGACAGCACACTTGTCCCTGATGACTACACCTGTAAAAGGTGCATCCAGCTGCAGCTCCTGACAAACTGAGTTAGGGAACTGGAGCAACCAGATCATTCGTAAGGCAGAGGCAGACATAGGCAGGAGTTTCAGGGAGATAGTTACCCATAAAAGTCATGAGGCAGGTAGCTGGGTGACTGTCAGGAAAGGGAAGGGTTATAGACAGAGAGCAGAGCACCCCTGTGGCAGTTCCCATCGACAATAAGTATACCGTTTTGGATACTGCTGTTGGGGACGACCTACCAGGGACAAGCTGTAGTGGTCACGTCTCTGGCACCGAGATGGGACCCTCAGCTCAGAAAGGAAGGCGGGAAAAGAAAGTAATGATAGGGAATTCGATAGTTAGGGGGACAGATAGGATGTTCTGTGGGAGAGAGCAAGAATCCTAGATGATGATCTGTTGCCTCCCTGGTGCCAGGGTCCACGATATCTCAGATAGAGTTCTTGATATTCTCAGGACGGAGGGTGAGCAGCCAGATATCGTGGTCCATCTACCATAGAACAATACAGCACAATACAGGCCCTTCAGCCCACCATGTTGTGCCGACCTTCAAACCACTCCTAAGACTATCTAACCCCTTCCTCCAACAAATTCCTCCACATGCTTATCTAACAATCCCTTGAACTTGACCAACATATCAGCCTCCACCACCACCACCCCAGGCAGCGCATTCCATGCACCAACCACTCTCTGGGTGAAAAACCTCCCTCTGACATCTCCCTTGAACTCCCCACCCATTACCTTAAAGCCATGCCCTCTTGTTTTGAGCATTGGTCCCCTGGGAAAGAGGCGCTGGCTGTCCACTCTATTCCTCTCAATATCTTGTATACCTCTATCATGTCTCCCCTCATCCTCCTCCTCTCCAATGAGTAAAGCCCTAGCTCCTTTAATCTCTCCCCATACTCCATACTCTCCAATCCAGGCAGCATCCTGGTAAATCTCCTCTGCACCCTTTCCACCACCTCCACATCCTTCCTAAAATGAGGCGACCAGAAATGGACACAATACTCCAAGTGTGGTCTAAACAGAGTTTTGTAAAGCTGCATCATTACTTCGCAGCTCTTAAACATGATCCCACTACTCATGACAGCTTTCTTAACTACCCTATCCACCTGTGTGGCAACTTTCAGTGATCTGTGGACATGAACCCCCAGATCCCTCTGCTCCTCAACACTGCCCAGAATCCTGCCATTAACTTTGAATTCTGCCTTGGAGTTAGTCCTTCCAAAGTGTACCACCTCAGTTCTCTGGATTGAACTCCATCTGCCACTTGTTAGCTCAGCTCTGCATCCTATTACTCTTATTTTCGCATCTTTCCAAAAACTGCTTCCCAATCTGCTCCTCAGTATCCCTACTGCTACCGGAGGGCCTATAGAATACTCCCAGTAACTGCTCCTTTCTTGTTCCTCACTTCCACCCATATTGACTCTAGAGAGGATCCTCCTACATTATAGAGAAACATGGACTGATTAGGGACAGCCAGCATGGCTTTGTGAAGGGAAGATCTTGCCTCACAAGCCTGATAGGGTTCTTTGAGGTGACCAGGAAGATTGATGAGGGTAGTGCAGTGAATGTGGTCTACATGGATTTTAGTAAGGCGTTTGACAAGGTTCCGCATGGTAGGTTTCTTCAGAAGGTCAGAGACCAAGGGATCCAAGGAGGCTTGGCTGTGTGGATTCAGAATTAGCTTGCCTGTAGAAAGCAGAGGGTTGTGGTGGAGGGAGTGCATTTGGATTGGAGGGCTGTGACTAGTGGTGTCCCACAGGGATCGGTTCTGGGACCTCTACTTTATGATATTTATGAATGACTTGGATGAGGGGATGGAAGGCTGGGTTAGCAAGTTTGCAGATGACATCGGTGGTGCTGTGGATAGTGTGGAGGGCTGTCGAAGCTTACAGAGGGATATTGATAGGATGTAGAGCTGGGCTGAGAAGTGGCAGATGGAGTTCAATCCGGAGAAGTGTGAGGTGGTACACTTTGGAAGGACAAACTCCAAGGCAGAATTCAAAGTTAATGGCAGGATTCTAAGCAGTGTAGAGGAGCAGAGGGATCTGGGGGTTCATATCCACAGATCACTGAAAGTTGCCTCACAGGTGGAGAGAGTAGTTAAGAAAGCTTATGGGATGTTAGCTTTCATAAGTTGTGTGATCGCGTTTAAGAGCTGCGAAGTAATGATGCAGCTTTACAAAACTCTGGTTAGGCCACACTTAGAGTACTGTGTCCAGTTCTGGTCGCCTCATTATAGGAAGGATGTGGAGGCGCTGGAAAGGGCGCAGAGGAGATTTACCAGGATGCTGCCTGGATTAGACAGTATGCATTATGAGGAGAGACTAAGGGAGCTAGGGCTGTTCTCATTGGAGAGGAGGAGGGTGAGGGGGGACATGATAGGGTATACAAGATATTGAGAGGAATAGAGAGTGGACAGCCAGCGCCTCTTTCCCAGGGCACCAATGCTCAATACAAGAGGACATGGCTTTAAGGTAATGGGTGGGAAGTTCAAGGGAGATGGCAGAGGGAGGTTTTTCACCCAGAGAGTGGTTGGTGCATGGAATGCGCTGCCGGGGGTTGTGGTGAGGCTGATACGTTGGGCAAATTCAAGAGATTGTTAGATAAGCATATGGAGGAATTTAAGATAGAGGGATATATCGGAGGAAGGGGTTAGATAGTCTTAGGAGTGGTTTGAAGGTCGGCACATCATGGGCTGAAGGGCCTGTATTGTGCTGTATTGTTCTATGGTTTTATTATCCACCCTTTCTGCAACTGTAATAGTGTCCCTGACCAGTATCGCCACCACTAGGGACCAATGACATAGATTGGGAGGAGGAGGGAGGTCCTGCAAAGAGAGTTTAGAGAATTAGGTGCAAAGTTGAAGGACAGGACCTCCAAGGTTGCAATCTCAGGATTGCTACCCATGCCACGAGCTAGTGAGGCTAGAAATAGGAGGATCATGCAGCTAAACGTGGCTAAGGAAATGGGGCAGGAGGGAGGGCTTCATGTTTCTGGACAATTGGGCTTTGTTCCAGGGAAGGTGGGGACCTGTTCTGTCGGGACGGTTTGCACCTGAACTGGAGGGGGACTAACATACTTGCGGGTAGGTTTGCTAGTGCTGCTCCGGGGGTCTAAACTAGATTTGCAGGGGGAGGGGAACCAGACTGTTAGAGCAGATAGTGATGTGGAGGAGGAAAAAGGTCATGCGAGGACTGCAGTTATCGATAGAAATCAAAGGTTTGTACGTGATAGAAATGTTCTCAGGTGCATCTATTTCAATGCAAGGAGTATCGTAGGTAAGGCAGGTGAGCTTCGGGCATGGATTGGCACGTGGGATTACGATATTATTGCTATTAGTGACACTTGGATGCAGGAGGGGCAGGACTGGCAGCTTAATGTTTCGGGGTTCCATTGTTTCAGACGTGATAGAGGGGGAGGGATGAAAGGGGGAGGAGTGGCATTACTGGTCAGGGAAAATATCACAACTGTGCGTAGACAGGACAGCCCGGAGGGCTCGTCTACAGAGGCCATATGGGTGGAGCTGAGAAACAGAAAAGGTGTGGCCACACTAATAGGATTGTATTATAGACCACCCAATAGTCAGAGAGAATTGGAGGAACAAATCTGTAGGGAGATAGCAGACCGAGGTAGAAACAGAAAGTTGAAATAGTAGGGGATTTAACTTTCCACATATTGACTGGGACTCCCACACTGTGAAAGGGCTGGGTGGCTTGGAATTTGTCAAGTGTTCAGGAAAGTTTTCTAAATCAATAATAGAGAGGTACCAACGAGAGAGAATGCAATACTTGATCTCCTATTAGGGAGCCAGACAGGTCAGGTAACAAAAGTATGTGTAGGTGAGCACTTTGGGTCCAGTGACCATAATGTCATTAGTTTCAAGTTAATTATGGATAAGGACAGGTCTGGTCCTTGAGTTGAGGCTCTAAATTGGAGAAAGGCCAATTTTGTGGAAATGAGAGGATCTAGAAAGAGTGGATTGGGATAAGTTGTTTTCTGGCAAGGATGTGCTCAGTAAGTGGAAGGCCTTCAAAGGCGAAATTGAGAGTGCAGAGTTTGCATGTTCCTGCCAGGATTAAAGGCAAAGGTAACAAGCATAGGGAACCTTGGTTTTCAAGGGATATTAGCGATCCGGTTAAGGAAAGAGAGGTGTATAGCAGGTATAGGCAACTAGGAACAAATGAGGTACTTGAAGAGTATAGAAAATGTAAGAAAATACTAAAAAAGGAAAATCAGGAAGGCAAAAAGACATGAGGTTGCTCTGGCAGATGATGTGAAGGTTAACCAAAAGGGTTTCTACAAGTATATTAAGAGTAAAAGGATAGTAAGGGACAAAATTTGCCCCCTAGAAGATCAGTGGTCATCTATGCGTGGAGCCTCAGGAGATGGGGAGATCTTAAACAGTTTTTTTGCATCAGTATTTACTCAGGAAACGGGCACAGAGGATATGGAAGGAAGGGAAACAAGCAGTAGTGTCATGGACCATATAGAGATTAAAGAGGAGGAGGTGCTTGCTGCCTTACAGCGAATAAAGGTAGATAAATCCCCTGGGTAGATAAGATATTTCCTTGGACATTGAGGGAGACTAGTGTAGAAATTGCAGGGGCCCTGGCAGATATATTTAAAATGTCCTTACCCATGGGTGTGGTGCTGGAGGACTGGGGGGGGTAGCTCATGTTGTTCCGTTGTTTAAAAAAGGATCTAAAAGTAAACCAGGTAATTACAGGCCGGTGAGCCTGACATCGGATATACAAGTATTTGGACAGCCAAGGGCTGATTAAGGACAGTCAGCATGGCTTTGTGTGTGGTAGATCGTGTTTAACGAATCTTGTAGAGTTTTTCTGAGGAGGTTACAAGAAAGTAGATGAAGGGAAGGCTGTGTATGTTGTATACATGGACTTTAGTAGGGCCTTTTACAAGGTCCCACATGGGAGGTTAGTTCAGAAGGTTCAGACACTAGGTATCCATGGAGAGGTTGTAAACTGGATTCGAAATTGGCTGCGTGGGAGAAGACAGAGTAGTAGTGGATGATTGTTTCTCAGACTGGAGGCCTGTGACTAGTGGTGTGCCTCAGGGATCTGTGCTGGGACCATTGTTATTTGTTGTCTATATCAATGATCTGGATGATAATGTGGTAAATTGGATCAGAAAGTTTGCTGATGACACTAAGAATTGGGAGGTTAGTGGACAGTGAGGAAGGCTTTCAAGCTTGCAGAGGGATCTGAACCAACTGGAAGAATGGGCCAGAAATGGCAGATGGAATTTAATGCAGACAAGTGTGAGGTTGTTGCATTTTGGAAGGACAATCAAGGTAGGACATACACAGTAAATGGTAGGGCACTGGGGAGGTGGAGGAACAAAGGGATCTGGGAGTTCAGGATACATAATTCCTGGAAAGTGGCGTCACAGGTAGACAGGGTTGTAAAAAAGGCTTTTGGCATCCTGGCATTTATAAATCAAAGTATTGAGTACAGGAGTTGGGATGTTATGGTGAGGTTGTACAAGACATTGGTGAGGCCAGATTTGGAGTACTACATGCAGTTCTGGTCACCTAACTATAGGAAGGATATCAGTAAGATTGAAAGAGTGCAGAGGAGATTTACTAGAATGTTGCCAGGTCTTCAGGAGTTGAGTTACAAGGAACAATTGAACAGATTAGGACTTTATTCCTTGGAGTGTAGAAGAATGAGAGGAGATTTGATAGAGGTTTACAAAATTATGAGGGGTATAGACAGAGTTAATGCGAGTAGGCTCTTTCTACTTAGATTAGGAGAGATAAGTACAAGAGGACACGACTTTAGGGTGAAAGGGGAAAGGCTTAGGGGGAATTTCTTCTCACAAAGTGGTTGTGAGTGTGGAACGGGCTGCCATCTGATGTAGTAAAACTTAAGAGTGAGCCCACATTTAAGAATAAATTGGATAGATACATGGACGGGAGAGGTCTGGAGGGTTATGGACTGGGTGCAGGTAAATGGGACTAGTGGAATAATGCTTCAGCACAGACTAGAAGAGCCTAATGGCCTGTTTTATGTGCTGTAGTGTTCCATGGTTCTATGGCATGGAGTATAACAGTTGGCAAGTCATGTTGCAGTTGTACAAAACTTTGGTTAAGCCACATTTGGAGTACTGTATGCAGGTCTGGTCACCACACTATAGGAAGAATGTGGAGGCTTTGGAGAGGGTGTAAGAGGCTTACCAGAATGTTGCCTGGTTTGGAGTGTATTAGCTACAAGGAGAAGTTGAACAAACTTGGATTGGTTTCTCTAGAACACTGGAGGCTGAGGTGCGATGCGATAGAAGTATGTAAAATTGAGGGGCAGAGATAAGGTAGATAATGAGTCTCTCTCAGGATGGAAATACACACACACACACAGAGGGGTGGGTGCCTTGAACGGGCTGCCAGGGTGTCTGCAAGTTGGGCGTTCATGACCTGGGACAGCTCGTAGTTAGAAACCTGAAGGCTAAGAGCTCGCAGGGTTACGAGGAAGGGGGTGGGGAATGAAATTGACTGCATTGCTCCACAGAGAGCCAACAGGATGCAATGGCAACAATGGTCTCCTCCTGTGCCATTATTTGCTCTTTAATTTCTGGTTTATCCTGACTTGGAGGCTCGGGGAATTTTAAGATATCTTTTATCAGTCACATGTACATTGAGACACACAGTGAAATGCATCTTTTGCGTAGTGTTCTGACAGCAGCCTGCAAGTGTCGCCACACTTCCAGCACCAACATAGCATGCCCACAGCTCTTCACCTGTATGTCTTTGGAATGTGGGAGGAAACTGGAGCACCCGGAGGAAACGCACACAGTCACGGGGAGAACGTAAAAACTCCTTACAGACAGCAGCTGGAATTACTGGGCTTCACTGAATGTTACTGATGATAATGTTTAGTTGCTTCTGGAAAGATGCAGCAGAACAAGGTACAGGTCCTCCTCAGTTCCATTTCTGAGAACCATTCGTAACCCGACAGTTCACAATCGGAAATGCGGCTGCCTGGCAATATATTTAAATAAAAACAAAAGCCAACCTCTGGGAACACGCAGTTCAACCAGGGCGTTTAACTCAACCAGATATTGCTGTAGAGTTCTCACAGAAGATGCCTGCAGCCTACAGCATCTGGCAAATCCATCCCATTGGTCTCCCAAACGCTCGTTGATACGTACAGGCGGTACAGAAGTCGGGCGTGCAGAACCCGTACTACATTCTGCAGAGCAACATGCTGCTTTTACATGGCAGATCATAAACATCATAGCAACTAGCTGGCTCATTGAACAAGCTGATTGGCTAGGTAGGTATGATCTTAAAAGGAACATGGGTTGGCTTTGGATAAAACAAAATGCTACAACTGGCTGTTAACCATGACATTTCTAGTACGAAAGGTGATTGGTCCATGTTCATAGAACCAATGATCATACATTGTGCAACTTGCAGTGTACGCACCAGAAAACCGACTCTAGTCACAGTTAAGGAACAAGGCACAAGAAGTTTTGCATATACATGTCTTGTCAGTGTTTTAAAATTTAGAATTAAATTTTAAATATTTTCATACAAACTAAATTTCTCTGTAAACAGTGAACTCTGACCTGGAGCTTTAGATCTGCAAGGCGTTCCTGCTCCTCACGCTCTCTGCAAAGTCTTTCCTCTTCAGACTTCCTTTGATTCTCCTCTTCTGCAAGCTTTCGCTCTTCTCTCTGCACGCGGGCTGCTTCTTCCCTGTGAACCTTCTCTTCAGCCTCCTTCTTCTTTAGCTCTTCTTTCCTGAGCCTTAAAAGTTCAAATCTCTGCAGTAAGTTTCAGCCCAAATTTTTCGAACACTCAAACACAAACAGGATGCTGAGAGAAGTCAGATATTCAACCACCAACTGGAGCAATTCACTCCGCTCCAATCACCAGACTGCCGTTCAATGCCTTTCCTTCCCCTACCTAGAAGTTGGATCTAGTTAGGGGAACCTGAACCTAGAACCAGCACCTGAACCTGAGTGGGGCCAATATCCTTGCGGCCAGGTTTGCTAGGGTGGTTCAGGAGGTTTAAACTAGATTGCGAGGGGGATGGGAACCAGAGGAGTAGGTCAGAGGAACAAGGGGATGGGGAAAAGTCAGATCTGACAGGTAGAGAGGCTTTGAGGAAGAAGAAGCAGAGTACAGGCTATAAAAGTAGAAAGGTGGATGGGCAGAAGTGCATTTACTTAAATGCAAGCAGCATCAGGAATAAGGGAGATGAACTGAGAGCTTGGATAAGTACATGGGACTACGATATTGTGGCTATTACAGAGACATGGCTGACATCAGGGCAGGATAGATATTGAATATTCCTGGATTTCAGTGTTTTAAAAGGGATGGGGGGGGGGGGGAAGAAGAGGAGGAGGGGTGGCGATACTGGTCAGGGACACTGTTACAGCTGCAGAAAGGGTAGATAATGTAGAAGTCTAGTCAATATGGGTGGAAGTTAGGAACAAGAAAGGGGCAGTTACCCTCCTGGGAGTATTCTATAGGCCCCCCGGTAGCAGTAGGGATACTGAGGAGCAGATTGGGAGGCAAGTTTTTGGAAAGGTAAGAAAATAACAGGGTTATTATACTGGGAGACTTCAACTTTCCAAATATTGATTGGCACCTACTTAGTGCCAAAGGTTTAGACGGGGCGCAGTTTGTTAAGTGTGTCCAGGACACATTCCTGACACAGTATGTGGACAGGCCGACTAGAGGGGATGCCGTATTAGATCTAGTTTTAGGTAATGAACCAGGACAGGTGACAGATCTATTGGTGGGTGAGCATTTGGTGGACAGTGACCATTTCTCCATAACCTTTAGAATTGTCATGGACAGGGATAGGAGCAAAGAGGACAGGAAGATATTTAATTGGGGAAAGGACATGTGACTAATAAAGATATCTTATCTTTATCTTATGAGGCTATAAGGTGAGAAGTTGTGAGTGTAAATTGGGATGACATTTTTGAAGGGAAATGTACTAAGGAGACGTGGTTGATGTTCAGGGATCTTTTGCAGGATGTTAGGGATAAATTTGTCCCAGTGAGGCAGAGAAGGAATGGTAGGGTGAAGGAACAGTGGGTGACGAGAGAGGTGGAACAACTAGTTAGGAAGAAGGCAGCAGCATACATAAGGTGTAAGCAGCAAGGATCAGACAGGGCTCGTGAGGAATATAGAGCAGCAAGGAAGGAACTTAAGGGCTGAGGAGATTGAGAAGGGGACATGAAAAGGCTTTGGCGAATATGGTTAAGGAGAATCCCAAGGCTTTTCTCACATAAGTTAAGAGCAGAAGGATGGCTAGGTTAAAGGTAGGTCCGATTAGAGACAAAGGTGGGAGGATGTGCCTGGAAGCTGTGGAAGTGGGTGAGGTTCTCAATGAATACTTCTCTTCAGTATTCACCAAGGTGAGGGGTCTTGATGACGCTGAGGACAGTGTTGGTGTGGATAATGTTCTAGAGTATGTAGATATTAAGAGAGAGGATGTGTTGGAGCTGTTAGAAAATATTAGGACAGATAAGTCCCCGGGGCCTGATGGAATATTCCCCAGGCTGCTTTGTGAGGCGAGGGAGGAGATTGCTGAACCATTGGTTAGGATCTGAGTCCCTCGTTGTCCACAGGGATGGTACTAGAGGATTGGAGGGTGGCGAATGTTGTCCCTTTATTCAAAAAAGGTAGTAGGAATAGTCCAGGGAATTACAGACCGGTGAGCTTTATGTCTGTGGTGGGCAAGCTGTTAGAAAGGATTCTAAGAGATAGGATCTATGAGCATTTAGAGAATCATGGACCGATTAGGGACAGCCAGCATGGCTTTGTGAAGGGAAGATCCTGCCTCACAAGCCTGATAGGGTTCTGAGGTGACAGTAGGTAGTGCAGTAGATGTGGTCTACATGGATTTTAGTAAGGCGTTTGACAAGGTTCAGCATGGTAGGCTTCTTCAGAAGGTCAGAGACCAAGGGATCCAGGGAGGCTTGGCTGTGTGGATTCAGAATTAGCTTGCCTGTAGAAAGCAGAGGGTCGTGGTGGAGGGAGTGCATTTGGATTGCAGAGCTGTGACTGGTGGTGTCCCACAGGGATTGGTTCTGGGACCTCTACTTTTTGTGATATTTATTAATGACTTGGATGAGGGGGTGGAAGCTTGGGTTAGCAAGTTTGCAGATAACATCGGTGGTGCTGTGGATAGTGTGAAGGGCTGTCGAAGCTTACAGAGGGATATTGATAGGATGCAGAGCTGGGCTGACAAGTAGCAGATGGAGTTCAATCCAGAGAAGTGTGAGGTCGTACACTTTGGAAGGACAAACTCCAAGGCGGAGTACAAGGTAAATGGCAGAATTCTGGGCAGTGTAGAGGAGCAAAGGATCTGGGGGTTCATATCCACAGATCACTGAAAGTCATCTCACAGGTGGATAGGATAGTTAAGAAAGCTTATGGGATGTTAGCTTTCATAAGTTGGGGGATCGAGTTTAAGAGCTGCAAAGTGATGATGCAGCTTTACAAAACTCCAGTTAGACCACACTTGGAGTACTGTGTCCAGTTCTGGTTTCCTCATTATAGGAAGGATGTGGAGGTGTTGGAAAGGGTGCAGAGGAGATTTACCAGGACGCTGCCTGGATTAGAGAGTATGGATTATAATGAGAGATTAAAGGAGCTAGTGTTGTTCTCATTGGAGAGAAGGAGGATGAGGGGGGACATGATAGAGGTATACAAGATATTGAGAGGAATAGATAGAGTGGACAGCCAGCGCCTCTTTCCCAGGGCACCAATGCTCAAACAAGAGGACATGGCTTTAAGGTAATGGGTGGGAAGTTCAAGGGAGATGTCAGAGGGAGGTTTTTCACCCAGAGAGTGGTTGGTGCACGGAATGCGCTGCCTGGGGTGGTGGTGGAGGCTGATACATTGGACAAGTTCAAGAGATTGTTAGATAAGCATATGGAGGAAACCCATTGCCACAAACCCACTGACATGTGGGCACATTGTTTGGCTGGACAGGTCTGACACAGGAACAATATATCTTAGAGGGATATATGGGAGGAAGCGGTGAGATAGTCTTAGGTGTGGTTTGAAGGGCGGCACAACATGGTGGGCCGAAGGGCCTGTATTGTTCTATGGATACTTGGCGTGCTAAAAGATTGTTGCATTCAGCAGTAATCCCTCAACCTCAAACCAAATAAAAAATCAGGAAAATGATGTGAGTATAGATGAAAAGAAGCAGTAAAACAGGACCAGTGAGCTTTCTGACAGGACCAGGCTCCACTGAATGTACTTCACAACTGGGCTACACAGTGAAAGACAGTCCCCATGCCAGCTGGACTGCAGCAACATACTAATGGGTGCTGTGGAGGAGAGATGGGGCAGGGAAGAGAGAGGGCACTCAAGATTTTCCAAAAGGGATACAATTCATGCTTCATGTAATACACGTCTGGAGGAGATCTAGTGTATAGACTGGAGGCAAGCAGGAAGGATACTGTAAGAGCTACCATTCAAAGGATGGTTGGATGGAGCACTCCCAGACAGTGGAAAAATTCTGCAAGAAATTACATGACCTTGCAAATTATGGCAAAATAAGCTGTATAAAATACTGCTCATCCAGACACAGGCACACACGGTTTAGACCAGCCACAAACCCACTGACATGTGGGCACATTGTCAGACCTGTCTAGCCAAACACAGGAACGATAAGGAGCAGGGAGTCCATTTTGCTGCTCTCACAGGAGCTTGAGGAGCCAGGAGACCATGGCCTCCACCTCTAGGTACATATTTGCTGACTATTCAGTCACACAGTGAGAGTGGTGCAGTGCCATAGACAAAGGTTCCATGGAGTATGTGCTGGAAATACTCAGTGGGTCAGGCAGCATCTGTTGAAAGAGAAACTGAGTTAATATCAGGTTGAAGAGTTTTCTTCAGAACTGGGAAGAGGAGAAAATGAGTGAGTACGAAGCTGGAGGGGGTAGGGAAGGAGTTAACAGGGCAAACACCTCTGATGGGGTGAGGCGGGGACTGTCCTGGTGATCTGCAAGGTCATGTAGTCAGAGTAACACAGCAGGGAAACATGCCCTTCAGCCCAACTTATCCATGCCGATCAAGGTGCCCACCAAGCTAGTCCCATTTGCCTGCATTAGACCCATACCCCTCGAAACCCCTCTTATCTCAGTACCTGTCCAAATGTCTTTTAAAGATCGTTATTTTACCTGCCTCAACCACTTCCTCTGGCAGCTCGCTCCATATACTGAGGTTGCCGCTAAGGTCTCTTTTCCCTCTCACCCTATGCCCCTCATGATTTTATACACCTCTGCAAGGTCACCCCTCAATTGCCTACATTCCAAAGAACGAAATCCCAGCTTGCCCAACCTCTCCCTATAATTCAGGACTTCGAGTCCTGGCAGCATCTTCACAAATCTCTGCACTCTTACCCAGTTTAATGATATCTTTCCTATAAGCAGGTGACTAAAACCGTACACAATGCTCCAAGTGCAGTCTCACCAATGTCTTGTACAACTGCAACATGTCCCAACTCCTGTACTCAGTGCTCTGACACATGAAGGCCAGTGTGGCAAATGCCTTCTCCATCCTGTCTACTTGTGATGCCACTTTCAGGGAACTATGTACCTGTACTCCTAGGTCCCTCTGTTCTACAACATTCCCCAGTGCCCTACCATTCACTGTGAAAGTCCTACCCTGGTTTGACTTCCTAAAATGCAAACCTCACACTTATCTGGATTGAGAGCCATTTGCCAATCCTTGGGCCACTTACCCAGTTGATCAAGACCCCCCTGTAATTTTTGAAAACCTTCACTGTCTACAACACCACCTATGTTAGGTCACCTGGTTGAAGGGTTAATGGGGGCATTTAGGGAGGGAGAACATGGTCCTTTGTTCACTAAAGCTATGAGATGAGGGCAGTTGGAGAGTGAGAACACAAAGTATTGTAATTGTGAAATGCAGAGCTGCAGACATGCCCGACAGGTCAGGCTGTGCAAATGGAGAGAGTATTTCAGGTGGACTAGCTGTTCTGGCGCAGACAGAGTAAGCCTGAAAACACACACCACCAGGCTCAACAACAGCTTCTGTCCTGCTGTTATAAGACTATTGAATGGTTCCCTAGTACATTAAGATGGACTCTTGACCTCACAATCTACCTCGTCGTGGCCCTTGCACCTTATTGTCTGCCTGCACTTTCTCTGTAGCTGTGACACTTTACTCTGCATTCTGTTATTGTTTTACCTTGTACTACCTCAATGCACTGTGTAATGAATTGCTTTGAATCAATGGTATGCAAGACAAGTTTTTCCACTGTACCTCAATACATGTGACAATAATAAACCAATTCCAATAAAGATAGGATTTCCCCTGCTCTCAGTGCACACTCCACCAACCTCACGTTCAGTGGATCATTCTCTGTACTTTCCACCACATTCAATGTGACACAACCACTGGACACCTCTTCTTCCATCCTCTTTCAGCATTCTGAAGGGACCATTCCCTTCACGATTCCCTGGTTCACTTGCATCCCACAGAATCAGAGAGGTGCAGCATGGAAACAAGCCCTTTGGTCCAAGTCTGTACTAAGCATCAAACACCCAGTTTTATAACCACTCCTACTTAACCCACCTTAAACCACTACACCGCACCCCCAACACCCCCCCAAACATTCCCCTTCTCATGACATCTTTCCCTGCAACGACAGGAGTTAGGAATTTGTTCAGTTTTGGTCACACTGCAGAAGGAAAGATGCCATTAAGCTGCAAAGAGTGCAGAGGAGATTACGAGGATGTTGCCAGGACTTGAGGGATCTGAGCTATGGAGAAAGGTCGGGCAGGTTGGGAGATTTTCATTGGAGTGTAGGAGAATGAGGTGATATTATAGACGTGTTATAAAATCATGAGGGGCATAGATAGGGTGAATGCACTTGCTTTTTCCCCAGGGTTGGGGAATAAAGAACAGGGGCTGGTGACTCCTACAGTTTTGTCTCTTCTCTTTCAGGAACTACGCTGGGACCCGGGTCCTGGCGAATCGCTTAACTAGGGCTGTAACTGAGTAGTGGCGGGGGGGGGGGGGGTCGTCAACAGATTGGATAAGTATGGATAAGTAAAAGGGAAGGAGGGTGCAGGAGAGGTTACTGAAGTCTCCAGAATAAAGAATAAGACAAAGTTTAGAAATGGATAAGAATTTAACTTCAGGCAAAATGAAGACAAATTTGAGAAGTGTGGTAAATACAGGACTGAAGGTGTTATATTTGAATGCACGCAGTAGACAAAATAAGGTAGATGAGCTTATAACGCAGTTAGAAATTGGCAGGTATGATGTTGTGGATACCAGAGACATGGTTTGAAAGAAGATCACAGCTGGGAGCTAAACATCTAAGGATACACATCCTATCGAAAAGACGGGCAGGTGGGCAGAGGGGTGGGGTGGCTCTGTTTGTAAAAAATGAAATCAAATACTTAGAAAGAGGTGACATAGGATCAGAAGATGTAGAGTCCTTGTGGTAGAGTTAAGAAACTGCAAGAGTAAAAAGACCCTGTTGGGAGTTATATACAGGCCTCTGAATAGTAGCCAGGATGTGCGGTACAAATTACAACAGGAATTACAGTGGTCATGGGGGATTTCAATATTCAGGTAGATTGGGAAAATGAGGTTGGTACTGGATTCCAAGAGAAGGAATTTGTAGAATGCCTACGAGATGGCTTTTTAGAGCAGCTTGTGGTTGAGCCCATGAGGGAAAAGGCAATTCTGGATTTGATGTTGTGACATGAACCAGATTTGATTAGGGAGCTTAAGGCAAAGGAACCCTTAGGAGGCAGTGATCACAGTATGATAGAATTCACCCTGCAATTTGAGAGGGAGAAGCTGAAAATCAGATGTATTGGTGTTACAGTTGAGTAAAGCTAACTACAGAGGCATGAGAGAGGAGCTGGCCAAAGTGATTGGAAGGGGACCCAGCAGGGATGACAATAGAGCAGCAATGGCAGGAGTTTCTGGGAGTAATTCTGAAGACGCAGGATCAGTTCATCCCAAAGAAGAAGCATTCTAAAGGGAGGATGAGGCAACCGTGGCTGAAAAGGGAAGTCAAAGACAGCATAAAAGCAAAAGAAGGTATACAATATTGCAAAAAATTAATGGGAAGTTAGAGAATTGGGATGCTTTTTAAAAACCAACTGAAGGCAACTAAAAAAAAAGAAAATCAATAAGTGGCGGGGGGTGGGGAGATGAAATATGAAGGTAAACTAGCCAATAATATAAAAGTGGATATCAAAGTTTTCAGAAATATAAAGAGTAAAAGAGGCAAGTTGTGGACATTGGACCGCTTGAATATGATGCTGGAGAGGTAGTAATGAGGAACAAAGAAATGGCAGACGAACTGAATAAGTATGTGTCAGTCTTCACTGTGGAAGCACCAGCAACATGCCAGAAATTCAAGAGAGTCAGGGGACAGGAGTGAGTGTAGTAGCTGTTACAAAGGAGAAGGTGCTTAGAAAGCTGAAAGGTCTGAAGGTGGATAAATTAACTGGACCAGATGGACTACACCACAGGGTTCTGAAAGAGGTAGCTGAAGAGATTGTGGAGACATTAGTAGTGATCTTTCAAGAATCAGGAGGGTCAGGAATGGTTCCGGAAGACTGGAAAATCACGAATGTTACTCCACTCTTTAAGAAGGGAGAGGGGCAAAAGACAAGAAATTATAGGTCAAAATCAGCATGGTTTCCTTAAGGGGAGATCTTGCCTGACAAATCTGTTGGAATTCTTTGGAGGAAGTAACAGCAGAATAGACAAAGGAGAGTCAATGGATTTTCAGAAGGCCTTTGACAAGGTGTCGCACAAGATAGGAGCCCGTGATATCACAGGAAAGGTACTAGGATGGATAGAAGATGGCTGACTAAGCAGAAGGCAAAGAGTGGGAATAAAGGGAGCTTCTTCTGGTTGGCTGCCGGTGACTAGTGGGTGTTCCGCAGGGGTCGGTGTTGGGTCCGCTACTTTTCACATTATATGTTAATGATCTGGATAACGGAATTGAGGGCTTTGTGATCAAGTGTGCGGATGATACAAAGATAGGCAGAGGGGCAGGTAGTGTTGAGGAAGCAGGGAGTCTGCAGAAGGATTTGGACAGGTTGGGAGAATGGGCAAAGAAGTGGCAGATGGAATAGAGCATAGGGAAGTGTACGGTCATGCACTTTGGTAGAAGGAATAAAGGCGTAGACGATTTTCTAAATGGAGAGTGAATTCAGAAATCAGAGGTGCAAAGGGACTTGGGAGTTAAGTTGTAGGTTGAGTCGGTAGTAAGGAAGGCAAATGCAATGTTAACATTTATTTCAAGAGGACGAGAATATAAAAGCAAGGACTGTAATGCTGAGACTTTATAAGGTGTTGGTCAGACCACATTTGGAGTATTGAGAGTAGTTTTGGGTCCCATATCTAAGGAAGGATGTGCTGGCATTGGAGAGGGTCAGAGGTTTACAAGAATGATCCTAAGAATGAAAGGGTTAACATGTGAAGAGCGTTTAATGGCTCTGGGCCTGTACTCACTGGAGTTCAGAAGAATGAGGGGGAATCTCATTGAACCTACCGAATATTGAAAGGCCTGGATAGAGTGGACATGGAAAGGATGTTCCTAGTAGCAGGAGGGTCCAGGACCAGAGGGCACAGCCTCAGAATAGAAGGATGTTCCTTTAGAACGGAGATGATAAGGAACTTCTTTAGCCAGAGGGTTGGAAATCTGTGGAATTCATTGCCACAGGCTGCTGTGGAGGCCAAGTCATTGGGTTTATTTAAAGTGGAGGTGGATAGGTTCTTGATTAGGCAAAGGTTATGGGAGAAGGCAGGAGAAATGGGGTTGAGGGGAAAAGTAAATCAGCCATGATCGAATGGCAGAGCAGACACGATAAGCCAACTGGCCTAATTCTGCTCCTATGTCTTATGGCCCATGCTCTTCCCACTTTCCAAAGACCAAACACAAGAGAAGATGCGACTTGTTATTCCTCCAATTTAGTGTACAGTCTTCAGTGCCCACAATGTGGACATAGGTCATACAGCACGGAAACAGGCCCTTCAGACCAACTGGTCCATGCTGACTGAGCGAGCCCCATTTGCCCGTGTTTGAACTATATCCCTCTAAATCTTTTCTATCCATATACCTGTCCAAGTACCTTTTAAATGTTGTTAATGTACCTGTCTCAACCACTTCCTCTGGCAGCTCGTTCCACATACCAAGCACTCTCAGTGAAAAGGTTGCCCTTCAGGTTCCTATTAAATCTCCCCCCCTCACCTTAAACCTATGCCCTCGAGTTCTCAATTCCCCAACCCTGGGAAGAAGACCATGTGCATTCACCCTATCTATGCCCCTCATGATTTTATACACCTCTATAGGATCACCCTTCAGTCTCCTACAGTCCAAATGAATAAAGTCCCAACCCACTCAACTTTTCTCCACAACTCAGTCCCTCAAGTCCCGACAACAACCTTGTAAATCTCCTCTGCACCCCTTTCCAGCTTAATGGCATCTTTCCTATAGCAAGGTGACCAAAACTGAACACAATATTCCAAATGCAGCCCCACCAAGGTCTTGTACAACTGCAACATAATACCTGAACTTCTATACTCACTGTCCTGACTGAAGGCCAGTTTCTTCACTACCGTCTCCCTGCGGTGCCACTTCAGCGGACCACGTACATGCAGCTCCTAGATTCACTGTGAAAGTACTCTCATTTGTCTTCCCAAAATGCAAGACCTCGCACTTATCTGAATTAAACTCTATCTGCCATTCCTCAGCCCACTTACTCAGTTGATCAAGATCCCTCTATAAATCCTGATAACCATTTTCACTGGTCCCCTCTACACTGGAGAGGCCAAGCACAGATTTGGTCACTATTTTGCAGCACATTCCTGGCCAGTTCTGATGAAAGCTAATTCAGTTTCTCTCTCCACAGATGTTGCTCCACCTGCTGGGCTTTTCCAGCATGCTCATTTACCTTGCACTTCCAGATCCTTCATTTCTGTTTATACTTCCTTCAGAGAGAATAGCTGCCATCAACAAACCATCAGCAACCTCTCTCAGCTGACACTGATCCATGTCATCCATTTGCTCTCAGTCTCCATGCTACCACAAATATGCTTTGTTTTCCCCTCTCAATGCCTGTTCTCTAACTTTCCCTAGTTCTGATGAAAGGTCATTGACTTGAAACATTAACCGCTTCTTGTCACACTGACACTGGTATCTCCAGTATTTCTGTCTTCAATGGCACCTGGAAGCGCATGGTCAAATTTTGTGATTCGGCTGCAATTATCACTTCCGCTGCCCACTTTGGCTATAATCAAACTTAGATCACACAGCACTGGAAAACAAACAACGTGACACGATCCGATTTCTAGGCTTGAATAGACTGAAGTCTCCTTTATAAAGGATTCAGCACCACTCAGTGCAAAGCACTACATAACTATGAAATGTTTGTTTCCAAGTGCTCCTTGGTTCTCCAATGATTTCATTCCCAGCTGTTTCCTCTAATGTATTGCAATGGAAAATGCAGTAATCACAGAGAAACAAAGGACTGCAGATACTGGAACCTAGATGAAAAAACAAGATGCTGGAGGCATGAAAAAACAACAAGATGCTACAAAATGGTAGAACACCTACGCTCTGTTGTAACCAAGATCTGCATCTCCTCGTTGTCAGTCACTTCAACTCCCCCTCTGCCTCCATCACTGAGTCAGTTCTCAGCCTCTTCCACTGCCAGGAGAAGTCCAAACGCAAACTGGAGGAACAGCAGCTCATTTTCCGTCCTGGGGCCATATGGCCGAACGGGCCTGAACATCAAATTTCCCACTTGAAGTAAACCAACCCCACCCCACCTTTTCTCTTCCCCTTCCCAGTCATTCTTTTTTCTCCTCGCCATTTTTCTCTCTCTCCTTATGCCACCTGCCTCCACATCTTTGACCCGTCCCCCGGTGGGTCTGCTCTCCCCTCCTCCCCCGCACCTGCCTTCACTCTCTTACCTGCACCTACCCATCACCACCTTGTCCCACCCCACCTCCCCTCTTTTGTCCACCTATCACTCCCTGCTTTTCCCTCCTATATATTGGGCTCCCCCTTTACCTATCTTCAGTCCTGAAGAAGGGTCCTGACCCGCCTGCTTTTCTCCACGGATGCTGCCTGACCTGTTAAGTTCCTCCAGCATCTTCTTGTTTTTTTGTGCAGTAATCACATTAGGCAGGCAAGCCTAAAACTATGGACACTGTAACAAAACAATTCTAGTCAGCCGGCTCTGTGACTTGAATCCAAAACACATTTGCTAACGTAAGGAAGCCTGAACTTAAAAGTAAACAGATGTTTTGGTAAATCCCAGGATGTGGTTTGAGTGCAACTTACTTCTCAGCTTCCGCTAGGCGCAGCCTTGCCTGCTCTTCACGCTCCTTCTGTTCACGAGCTAGGCGCCTGTTCTCAGCCAGGATTTTAGCAGCTTCTTCAGCAGATGTGGTTCCTGCATCAACAGAAAGATGAAGGGCTGTAAATCAAATATTAGTGAGCCTTAAACTTGTCTCATGGTGTGAATAATACACAAAAAAATTAAGTTAAAGCATATTTCTGATGAAGGATCTTCAACCTGAAATGGAAACTTTTTTTTTAAAAGATATCTTTATTAGTCACACGTACATCGAAACACACAGTGAAATGCATCTTCTGCATAGAGTGTTCTGGGGGCAGTCCCGCAAGTGTCACCACACCTCCGGCACCAACATAGCATGCCCACAACTTCCTAATCCGTACGTCTTTGGAATGTGGGAGGAAACCGGAGCACCCAGAGGAAATGCACGCAGACATGGGGAGAATGTACAGACAGCGGCTGGAATTGAACCCCGGTCGCGGGCGCTGTGAAGCGTTACACTAACCGCTACACTACCGTGGCTCCTAAAAGAGAGTGCATAGGTGAACAACAATTGTCCATTTTGCTCCACAGCAAAGATAAAACAGGAAAGATGGATCAACTGTGGCTAACAAGGTAAGTCAGGGATAATTTTACATCCAAGGAGGAGACAAAAATGTGGTCTAAAAAGCAGCAAATCTAAGAATAGGGAATATTACAGAATCCAGTAAAGAACCACCAAGGGATTAATTAAGAGGAAGAAATAAAGAGTATGGTTGGGGAGCATAAACACTGATCATGAAATTTCAGTATGGAAGAGCTTACATTTGTTCCATGTTTAAAGTTAAACATTTTGACCAGCAAGCTTGTAATTACCATTTAAACAAGGGAAATGTTTACAATGCAACACATTATCAAGTGAAAATTTAAAATTAGAGACTGCAGTGAAAGTTCTTATGTAAGAGAGAGTTGGACAAGCTGCTTAATCATCAGCATCTATTAAGTGCATAGATTCTTGATTTAATTTGCAAATGCCAATCACCGCAGGGGAAGTTTGAATATCAGCAGATCAACACCTGGGTCTTAGGCTTGTCTCCGACACCAGCCAATGAACTGAGCTTAGTTCCCAAGGGATCTGGATGTTAGCAAATTCAGTTCTTAACCTAGGAAAGGTGGTTGGTCTGACAAATAGAACTGCCATGGTTTAGGTTTGGAGCTGTGTGTGGGGGCTGGGGAGAAGACGTCATGCATTGATCCAAGGTGCTGAACTTGTTTGCTTGCACTGGTATTGGTATACTATTGTCACTTGTACCGAGGTACAGTGAAAAGCTTGTCTTACAAACCGATCGTACAGGTCAATTCATTACACAGTGCAGTTACATCGAGTTAGTACAGAGTGCATTGATATAGTAAAGGTAAAACAATAACAGCAGAGTGTCACAGCTACAGAGAAAGTGCATTGCAATAAGGTGCAAGGTCACAACAAGGTAGATTGTGAGGTCATAGTCCATCCCATTGTATAAGGGAACCGTTCAATAGTCTTATCACAGTGGGGTAGAAGCTGTCCTCAAGTCTGATGGTACGTGCCCTCAGGCTCCTGTATCTTCTACCCAATGGAAGAGGAGAGAAGAGAAGAGAGAATGTCCCAGGTGGGTGGGGTCTTTGATTATGCTGGTTGCTTCACCAAGACAACGAGAGATAAAGACAAGAGTCCAAGGAGGGGAGGCTGGTGTTCGTGATGTCCACAACTCTCTGCAGCTTCTTGCGGTCTTGGGCAGAGCAGTTGCCGTACCAAGCCGTGATACATCCTGATAGGATGCTTTCTATGGTGCATCGATAAAAATTGATGAGAGTCAAAGGGGACAAACCGAATTTCTTTAGCCTCCTGAGGAAGTAGAGGCGCTGGTGAGCTTTCTCGGCTGTGGCATCTACCTGATTTGACCAGGCCAAGCTGTTGGTGATGTTCACTCCAGGAACTTGAAGCTCTCAATCCTCTCAACCTCAGCACCATTGATGTAGACAGGTGCATGTACACTGCCCCCTTTCCTGAAGTCAATGACCAGTTCTTTTGTTTTGTTGACATTGAGGGCAAGGTTGCTATCATGACACCATTCCACTAAGCTCTATCTCCTTCCTGTACTCCGACCCATCGCTGTTTGAGACACGGCCTACAACGGTGGTATCATCTGCAAACCTGTAGATGGAACTAGAACAGAATCTGGCCACACAGTCATGAGTGTATAGGGAGTAGAGTGGAGGGCTGAGGACGCAGCCTTGTGGGGCACCAGTGTTGAGAATAATCGTGTTGGAGGTATTGCTGCCTATCCTCACTGACTGCAGTCTGTTTGTTGGAAAGTCAAGGATCCAGTTACAGAGGGAGGTGTTGAGTCCTAGGTCTCGGAGTTTGGTGACAAGCTTGCTTGGAATTATTGTATTGAAGGCAGAGCTGTAGTCAATAAACAATAGTCTAACATAGGTGTCTTCACTGATCCCTCACATTAACAAATGCACACAAGTGAGCATTACTGGGTTGGAGGAAAATGAAGCAAAGGTGTTAGAGATTTCAGTACAGGAGGCTGGAATATGTCACATTGCTTCTACCAACTCAAAAACAAGTAGATGGGGGGGGGGGGGGGGGGGGAGAGAACGAGCAAGCGAGAATCACCTATTTTTAAACATTGAAAGTTGCGATCTGCAATGCATTGCTTGCAAGGGCTGTGGAAGCAGATTCAATAGGAACTTTCAAAGGGAATCTAGAAAAGTATTAAAGCAGAAAAATTAATAACTGGGAGTAAAGTGGGGAGGAGCTCAAAGTACTGCCCGAGGAACAGAGTGCTGAATGGCCCCCTTCTATGCTGCATGATTTTATCCTCCGATTACATTTCCCTACTTCCTTCATTTTTGTTTACAATATCCTTGGGCAGAAGTAGAAATTTCTCCTCCTAAAAGTTGGTAGCCTAATGCACTCTGCTGTTTTGGAACAGTTCTTGAAACGGTCATGGGTCTAAACAGTAGACTCTGGAAAGATGACCAACAATACCCATGGATATACCAAATACTTGGCCAAAGTAGGCCTTATGCTAGATTATTTCTTAACATACACTGTTAAATAATTAGTACAATAGTAAGCGCACAGTAATGGTGAGTTTTGTTTCTGGGAATGTACTGTTCCACAAGAGCCCATTGGATGTGTTACTTTTGTAGATTAAAATGTTTCCAACACTTTGGTGGAGAGGGGTTACCCTACAACCAAAAGAATACTGACCCAAAACATGAAAACAACAGTTTCTCTCCAAAACTGTTGCTGGGCTGCTGAGAATTTCTAGCAGTTTCTGACTTAATTTCAGATTTCCAGCAACAATAGTTTACTTCTGTGAAAGGTAAAGCAACCAGTAAGGTCACATTTGGGTGTTTGTTATGTTATACACGCAGCTTTGCAAAGTGCAGGGGTTCAGCACAATGAGAAAGTGTGCGATTTCAGCAACTGTACTGACCTCAAAAAAACTGAATCAAACAAAATGGCAACAGCTGGATAGATGACGCTCTGTCCTCAAATCCAAAGGGTTTTGACTGAAAGATGCTCTACATGCAGAGAGACATGGCAGGCCCACACAAGTAACAAGCTCAACACAACTCACCACCTATGTTGGTGCTTCACTTCCTTTCCTGTCCAGCTTGTACAATAAGTATTAGCATCTGCAAATCTCACTGTTCTAGCTCACGCCTGGTCAGATAAAAAGTCTATTAATAAATCATGGCCCATTTTACCTTCACCCTGGTGTATAATTGACACCTTGCAAACTAAAATCACAAAAGTCAAATGATGTGCACTCCTTGGGAACCACTGCACTTTCCCCACTTGGTCTAAGCTTTTTTTGGGAGGCCATTACTTTCTAACAGGTTCTTTCTATTGCATTATTAGAACTTCAGTTGACAGCTCTGTGGTGATGTTCAGAAATGTTCCAGCTTTATGTTTGTTGCACGGAATGCACAAACCAGGAATAAGCTATTGGGCTCATTAGGCTGGTCATAAGATTGTGGATATTTATGGTACAACAGGCAGTCAACACAGCCATGTCTATGCCAGTGAAAGAAAAGCTTCCTGGCTAATCTCACTTCCAGCTCTTGCTGAGAATCCTGCAGATCATGGAAGTGTTCACCATTGTCCTTTTTGACAGAGTTCCAGACCCCACCAGTCTGGCAGGAGTTTCTTAGAGTAAGATGCAGGATCAGTTCATCTCAAAGAAGCAGCAGCATCCTAAAGGGAGGATGAGGCAACTGTGGCTGAAAAGGGAAGTCAAAGACAGCATAAAAGCAAAAGAGAGGGTATACAATAGTGCAAACATTAGCGGGAAGCTAGAGGACTGGGAAGCTTTTAAAAACCAACAGAAGGCAACTAAAAAAGCAATAAGGGGAGAAAAGATGAAATATAAAGGTAAGCCAGCCAATAATATAAGAGGACGCCATAAGTTTTTTTCAGATATATAAAGAGTAAAAGGGAGGCAAGAGTGGACGTCACACTGCTGGAAAATGACACTGGAGAGGCAGTAACGGGGAACAAAGACATGGCGGATGAACTGAATAAGATTTTTGTGTCAGTCATCACTGTGGGAAGACACCAGCAACACACCAGAAATTCGAGAGAGTCAGGGAGCAGAGGTGAGTGCGGTCGCTATTACTAAGGGGAAGGTTCCTGGGAAGCTGAAAGGTCTGAAGGTGGATAAGTCACCTGGACCAGATGGACTACACCCCAGGGTTCTGAAAGAGGTAGCAGAAGAGACTGTGCAGGCATTAGTAGTGATCTTCCAAGAATCACGAGAATCAGGAATAGTTCTGGAGGACTGGAAAAATCACAAATGTCACTCCACTCTTTAAGAAGGGAGGGAGGCAAAAGACAGGAAATTATAGGCCAGCAAGCACTGAAGTCAGGCTAACTAAGATGTTTATATTAAGGATGGAGGTTTCAGAGTACTTGGAAGCACATAAAATAGGCCGAAGTCAGCACAGTTCCCTTATGGGAAAATCTTGCCTGACAAATCTGTTGGAATTCTTTGTGGAAATAACAGGCAGGATAGACAAAGGGAGTCAGTGGATGTTGTTCAATTGGATTTTCAGAAGGCCTTTGACAAGGTGCCGCACATGAGGCTGCTAAACAAGATAGGAGCCCGTGGTATTACAGGAAAGGTACTAGCATGGATAGAAGATTGGTGACAGGCAGAAGGCAAAGAGTGGGAATAAAGGGGGCCTTTTCTGGTGGCTGCCAGTGACTAGCGGTGTTCTGCAGGGTCAGTGTCGGGTCTGCTACTTTTTCACATTATATGTAATGATCCGGATGACGGAACTGATGGCTTTTTGGCCAAGTTTCCGGATGATACAAAGATAGGTGGAGGGGCAGGTAGTGTTGGGGAAGCAGGAGAGACTGCAGAAGGACTTGGACAGGTTGGGAGAATGGGCAAAGAAGTGGCAGATTGGTATTGGTTTATTATTGTCACTTGAACTGTGGTACAGTGAAAAGCTTGTCTTACAAACTGATCGTACAGGTCAATTCATTACACAGTGCAGTTGCATTGAGTTAGATGGAATACAGCGCAGGGAATTGTAGGGTCATGCACTTTGGTAGAAGGAATAAAGGTGTAGACTATTTTCTAAACAGGGAGCGAATTCAGAAATCGGAGGTGCAAAGAGACTTGGGAGTCCTAGTGCAGGATTCCCTAAAGGTTAACTTGCAGGTTGAGCTGGTAGTAAGGAAGGCAAATGCAATGTTAGCATTTATATTGAGAGGGCTAGAATATAAAAGCAAGGATGTAATGCTGAGACTTTATAAGGCATTGGTCAGACCACATTTGGAGTATTGAGCGCAGTTTTGGGCCCCATATCCAAGGAAGGATGTGCTGGTGTTGGAGGGGGTCCAGAGGAGGTTTACAAGAATGATTCTGGGGATGAAAGGGTTAACGTACGAAGACCGTTTGATGGCTCTGGGTCTCTACTCACTGGAGTTTAGAAGGATGAGGGGGGATCTCATTGAAACCTACCAAGTACTGAAAGGCCTGGATACAGCAGACATGGAGAGGTTGTTTCCAATAGTGGGAGAGTCTAGGACCAGAGGGCACAGCCTCAGAATAGAAGGACATCCCTTCAGAACAGAGATGAGGAGGAATTTCTTTAGCCAGAGGGTGGTGAATCTGTGGAATTCATTGCCACAGACAGCTGTGGAGGCCAAGTCATTGGGTTTATTTAAAGCAGAGGTGGATAGGTTCTTGATTAGTAAGGGCATCAAAGTTTATGCGGAGAAGGCATGAGAATGGTGTTGAGAGGGAAAAATAAAATCAGCCATGATCGACTGGCGGAGCAGACTCAAAGGGCCAAATGGCCTAATTCTGCTCCTGTCTTATGTCAGTCTGGCCATGGATATTGCCAGGACTTGAGGACCTGAGTTACAGGGATGAGTTGAATATGTTAGGACTTTATTCCTTGGAGCAGAGAGAATGGGGGAGATCTTATATTGGTATACAAAATTATGAGGGGTAAAGATAGGGTGAACGCATGCAGGCTTTTCCCCCTCAGGTTGGGTGAGATTACAACTAGAGGTTATAGGTTTAGGGTGAAAGGCGAAATATACAAGGGGAATCTGAGGGCGAACTACTTCAGAGGGTGGTGCGAGTGTGGAACGAGCTGCCAGCGGATGCGGGTTCAATTGTAACACTTAAGAGAAGTTTGGATAGGTGCATGGATGAGAGGGGTATGGAGGGCTATGGTCCGGATACAGGTAGATGGGACTAGGCAGAAAACCAGGCTTGCATAGACCAGATGGGCCAAAAGGCCTGTTTCTGTGCTGTAGTGCTCTATGACTCTAAAATATACCACTCCCCTCTGAGCCTTCCACCTTAACTCTGCATAAACAGAATGGACCAATTTGTATCAATCAGTTAAATTGCCCCTCAGCTGCCCATGTTCCAAGAAAAACCACAGCCTAGCCACTCTCTCCCTATAGCCATAATTCTCCAGCCCTGGCCTCATCAGCCTTGTAAACCTCCACTGCACCCCCTCTAATGCTAACAATATGGTGATTCTGTAATCTGAACCTGGCACAAGGGCTCAGCCAGTAGGGTCATTGATTTGGTTTTAGGAGCATATTCCCTGATCTGTAAAATGGAATTAGGTTTATCCACCTGCACAAACATGCTGAGATTCCCTGCAGACTGGGACCACAGGAACAAGATCATCCCTAACTGCAACCCCCCCCCCCCCCAGATTTCCAGATTCACTTACTGGCCTGGGTGGACAATGAAAGGATGTTTACACCCACTAAGGAATCTAAAACCATGAAGCACCATGAACCCTAAGTGACCATCATTGTGTGCATATCTGGTTGCCCCATTACAGGAAGGATGTGGAGGCTTTGGAAAGGGTACAGAGGTGTTTACCAAGATGCTATCCAGATTAGAGGACACGAACTATAAGGAGAGGTTGGACAAACTTGGATTGTCTTCTCTGTCAGAGGCTGAGGGGAGCCCTGATAGAAGTTTATAAAATTATAGAGACATAGTTAGAGCAGACAGACAGAATCTTTGCCCCAGGGTAGAAATCTCAAACAGCAGAGGACATGCTTTTAAGGTTAGAGGGGGAGCAGTAGGTGCCTGGAATGGGCTACCAGGGGTAGCAGGCAGTTTGGTGGAGTTTAAGAGGCTTTTAGATAGACATATAAACAGGGAATGGAGGGATATGGATGATACATGAGGAAGACATTTAGTATAAATTGTCATCAAGGTTGGCACAACATCGTGGGCTGAATGGTCTGTTCAATGCTGTACTGTTCTACGCAAGCACGTTTCAGGATAAAGGGTCAGCCATTTAAAGTGAGAGATATCTTTGGATTTCTCTAGCCAGGGAGGCGCAGCGGTGTCAGTAAATTTATTCAATGCCGTTAGATTTTTTGAGCAATTGGGGTCATGGGAATCAGACTGGAAAGTGGAATTAAATGGCAGTGCAAACATGAACAGTACAGCTGACTCCTGCCCGTTTCTTATGCCTTCTCTCTTACAACAGCCTGAAGCACCTTGGCTGGAGTCAGTTCTACGTCACCACTATGCCCTTACTCCTTAAAGTCTGTGTACACTTCACAGCATCACAGATTGTAGAATTATACAGCACAGGAACAGGCCCAACCGGTCCATGCCAACCAAGATTTCCAACTAAGCTAGTCCCGTTTGCCCACGTTTGGCCCATATCCCTCTAAACCTTTCCTATTCATATACCTGTCCAAATACCTTTTAAATGTTGTAAATGTATCTGCCTCAACCACTTCCTCTGGCAGCTCATTCCAAATACTGACTACCTTCTGTGCGGAAAAAAAAAGTTGCCCGTCAGGTTCCTATTAAATCTCTTCCCTCTCACCTTAAACCTATGCCCTCTAGTTTTTGATTCCCCAACCCTGGGAAAAAGACTGTGCATTCACCCTATGCCCCTCATGAAGGAATACTATTTGCAGTTCAAATTCAGGATAATTCATAGCATGAACCTTGGACAACAGAATTACACTGGCTGCTCTTATTTGTCATTGTTGGGTTGGATGAAATTTTTACCACATCAGAAATATAGGCAGCGATCAGCCACTCAGATCCCTGAGTACACCCTACCATTGAATGAGATCATGGCTGATCCTTCCTGCTCAGGACCCATTTCCTCAATGTTTAACAATTCATCACTTTCAATCCTGAATTTCTCAGTGTAAACGTACACAGCCCTCTGGAGTACGGACTTTCAAAGACTTGCACCCCACTGCTGAAAGAAATTTCTCCCCTCAGTCCTCAATAACTGAATCCTATCCTGACCTTGCAAGACATCCACATCCCCATCCCCCTGAACACACATATTTAATAACTTTTTAAAATAATTCTCTCTAGTCTTCCAATCAAACTTCCTACCTCCCACTGAAGATGCCACTTTGGATTCCATAATCTCTCCCCATGACTACTCTCCTTCCATCATTACTGTTTCTTCCATCAATAAGTATCACCCACATTACTTCTTTACATTTCCTTGTGACATGGAAAGAAGCCATCAGCTCATTGAGTGTGTCAGCTCCCCAGAGCAGTCCCAGTTTCACACTTGTTTCTCTGTAACTCATTTTCTCACACGTGCCCAACACTAGGAGTAATTTAGAGTAGCCAATTAACCCAATTACTTCCTCCACATCTTTGGGATGCGTGAAGAAACCCAGGCACCCAGAGGAAAACCAGGGAGAATGTGAAAATCGTCACACTGACAGCACCAGAGGTCAGAATTGGACCAGTCTAAGGCAGGTGTATTACTTGCTATAGCACTGTCTTCTGATTACTGTTCTCTGCTCACACCCTAGGCTTTACGCCTTGAACACAGTCACCACACTACATCACCTTTACAATGACTTATTCTCAGATGAAGGTAGTAGCATAGAGAATGATGTTTGAGGACCCACTGTGGCAGGAGGGAGAGATTCCAGGAGACAATGGTGAACCACCATTATGTGTCTGCATCAGGAAGCAGGGTGTCGCTCAGAAAAGCTGTACTAGAGAGAATCTCATGAAGGTGCCACCAGGCCTGACACTGGCAGTGCCAGTGGGCTTCAGATGAGATGATACAGCAATGCTGCATCTGATTGAGCCTTCTTGTCCTTCAGAATTACATCTCATGTTTTCCTGATTTTCCTTCACATTACTGGAAGCCTTGCCTTCACATGTCTAAGTCCCAAAATTTCACTCAATTCTCTCCACCTTTAACACAAGACCTAAAACCTACTCAGATAACCAACCTCTTGGTCACTTGTCCCAACATCTGAGGCTTGGTGTCAAATTTTGACTAATTATGCTCAAGGCGTCTTGGGGATTGCCATGGAGGTTGGTAGCAGTTCTCCAGCTCGACTCAGGAGGTATACAAGATACTGCCTGCTAATTTGTTTTAAAGCTCGATCTGTTGCACCTCATCTGATCAGGCCATACCTGGTTTCTGCTCAGAATCTTTGGATTTGCTAGACGATGTTGAGGATTCTTTTTCTGTGCCAGTAACTTCCAATTTCTGCTTTGGTTTTCCCTCCTTCTCCATTTTCCTTTTGGTTGCTGTTGCACCAGTGGAAGCAGCAGGAGGTCGGTGAACAGGCAGAGGTTTATGGACGGATGTGGGGGATGGAGGGTGCGGCTTAAATGTGCTGGGAGGAGGAGGAGGAGGACAGTTCTTTGGACTCGATCTAACATTTAAATAAAATAAGAGATCAATAACAATCAAAGATGCACGTCTGATATTCACAAAGTATCACCATCATTTCAGAGAACAAAATTACAATATAACAATCTCATTTCCAAAACCATTTGTGCTTTATGTTCCTATAACTCAGAATGAACCACGTTAATATTAAAGGACCTGCCATTCTGTCCATCATAGAACAGTACAGCACAGTATTGGCCCTTCGGCCCACGACGTTGTGCTGACCTATATGAACACCTACTCCATGATCAATCTAACCCTTCCCTCCTACACAGTCCATAACCCTCTATTTTTCTTACATCCATGTGCCTAAGAGTCTTTTAAATTTCCCTATTGTATCAGCCTCTACCACCAACCCTGGCAGTGCGTTCCAGGCACCCACCACTCTGTGTGTAAAAAACCTACCTCTATCATCTCCCCTGAACATTCCTCCTCTGACCTCAAACTGATGTCCTCTGGTATTGGCCATTGCTGCCCTGGGGAAAAGGTGCTGGCTGTCCACTCTATCTATACCTCTCAATCTTATACACCTCTATCAAGTTGCCTCTCATCCTGTGTTGGTCCAAAGAGAAAAGCCCTAGCTCACCCAACCTTTCCTCATTAGACACATTCTCTAATCCAGGCAGCATCCTGGTAAATCATCTCCTTGCCCTCCCTACATCCTTCCTATAATGAAGCAACCAGAACTGAACATAATACTCCAAGTGTGGTTTTATGGAGCTGTGACATTACCTCGCAGCTCTTGAACTCAATCCCCCGACTAATGAAGGCCAGCACACCATACACCTTCTTAACAACCCTATCAACTTGCATGGCAACTTTGAAGGATCTATGGACATGGACCCCAAGATCCCTCTGTTCCTCCACACTAAGAATCCTGCCATTAACCTTGTACTCTGCCTTCAAGTTTGATCTTTCAAATTGTATCACTTCACACTTCTCCAGATTGAACTCCATCTGCCACTTTTCCACCCAGCTCTACATTCTAGCTACATCCTGACGTAACCTACGAAAACCTTCTACACTATTCACAACACCGCCAACCTTTGTCTCATCTGCAAACTTACTAACCTATGCCTCCATTTCCTCATCCAAGTCATTTGTTAAAAAAAAAATCACAAAGAGCAGGGGTCCCAGAACAGATCCCTGCAGAACACCACTAGTCACTGACCTCCAGGCAGAGTACTCTCCATCTACCACCACCCTCTGCCTTCCATGGGCAAACTAATTCTGAATCCACGCTGCCAAATCTCCATGGATCCCGTGCCTCATGACCTTCTGGAGGAGCCTACCATGGAGAACCTTGTCAAATGACTTACTGATGTCCATATACCCCACATCCACTGCTCTACCTTCAATGTTTTGTCACACTCATCCTTGACAGAAAAGCAGCTCTTTAGATTACTCCCAACATCCCAGCTTAATATGCAGAGTATTTACTTGACCATTGATGGCGAAATTGATCTCTTCACTGTGTTCAATGGTGATGAGGGTCTCCGAGCGCCCGTGTTTGATGGTGATGGAGGTCGCCTGGTGCCTGTACTCGGTGAAGAGGGTCTCCTGGCACCCGGGTTCGATGGCGATGGGGGTCTCTTTGCTAGATTTGGGGAAGGAGACCGTCTACGGCTTGCAGTTGTAGCTGGAGATGAAGGGCGCTTTTCTTTGACTTGCTTCTGTTCATTTAAAGCAAAAAACACCCTCATTATTTCATGAAAACAACTCCCCATTCAAACCCATCACATACCCCATCAGCATCACTCCACATTAGGAATATAAGCTCTCTGGCAAATGTTTCGTTCTTGACCCTGTCGACCCTTTGAAACTCTGGGTGGATGCAGAGCCTGTCATCCTCGCACATAACATGACCCTTCAGTCCATCATTAGGGAAGCCCTGTTCCTCCAGTTCATGGGCTTTGTCCATTTTAGGAAGGAGAGAGAGAGCAGAGTGACATGTCTTGACAACAACCTTTCCCTCAATGTCAGCAAAACAAAAGAGCTGGTCATTGACTTCAGGAAAGGGAGCAGTGCACATGATCCTGTCTACATCAACGGTGCTGAGAGCTTCAAGATCCTAGGAATGAACATCGCCAATAGCCTGTCCTGGTCCAGCCATGTAGACGCCACGGCCAAGAAAGCTCACCAGCGCCCCTAGTTCCTCAGGTGGCTAAAGAAATTTGCATGTCCCCAAACCTTACCAATTTTTATCAATACACCGTAGAAAGCATCCTATCCAGATGTATCACAACTTGGTATGGCAACTGCTCTGCCTGGGACCGCAAGAAACTGCAGAGAGTTGTGGACACAGCCCATCGCATCACAGAAACCAGCCTCCCCTCCATGGATTCTGTCTATACTTCTCGCTGCCTCAGTGAAGCAGCCAGCATAATCAAAAGGCCCCATCCACCCTGGACATTCTTCTCCCCTCTCCCACCAGGCAGATGTAAAAGTCACATACCACCAGGCTCAAGGATAACTTCTATCCTGCTGTTATAATACTATTGAATGGTTCCCTAGTATGATAAGATGGACTCGACCTCACAATCTACTTCATTATGACCTCGCACCTCAATGTGTACCTGCACTTTCTCTGTACTGTAACACTTTACTCTGCATTCTGTATTGTTTTACCTTGTACTACCTTAATGCACTGACGTAAAGAATTGATCTGTATGAATGGTATGCAAGACAAGTTTTTCATTGTACCTTGGTACATGTGATAATAATAAATTCCAATTATCCCTGCAGGACACCACTGGTCACAGATGTCCAACCAGAATAACACCCTTCCACTACTACCCTGTCTTCTATGGCCAAGCCCATTCTAATGCTTTCTGAATAAACGCATCATGAGCTCTTCCACTGACCTGCGTGGCCTCGACTGGCGTCACACCTCCAGCAACGGCATCCACCAAGTTCTGTCGATCAATGCTGCGGCTACGCAGAGGCTTGTTGGCAGCGTTGATGGGGGAGTTCACAGGACCAGCTGAAGCTGAACGAGGACAGAGATGAGACTCTACAAAGTTAGAATATTAAGCAGGAAAGCAAGAAAAGGCAAGTGGAGAGAAGGAAAGAAATTGTGTAGGTTAGGACAAATGAATTGCGAAGTGCATATCACTACACTTTACTATTAGGCAGCAATACCACACTATGATTAGTAATTCAGAAGGTGAAGAAACATGACATTTGAGAACTTGCTTTCAGGTGCTTAATTAATTCGTGTCACCTGTGAACAGCAAAAAGCAGGACCACAGTATATTCCAGTGAGAAACATGGTGCTGATTTCACACTGAGTGAATGGTTACTGAACTTCAGGCTGAGAATGTGCTACTGCCATTTCTATCCTCATTATAATGCACTACTCATTACAGCCAAAGTCAGTCTATAACGATTCTGGTTCAACAAGCTCTCTCCCAAGTAAGGAATAAGAGGATAGACTGTATAACAATAGTTGGGCTCCATGGAGCAGCCAAGTTCACATCCAGTACAAGGCTGGTACAGAAATTTAAAAATTCCAAACCAAGAAAAGGGCTTAAGAGTATACTGTAGACAGTAGAAGGGAGATGCTTCACATCAATGAAAATTAAATAAGCAGCCAAACATGAAAATACATCTTTAAGCATATATAATATTAAATTAAACCAGTCTTTAAAATGAACCAACTGTGGAGCAAAGATCTTGACAGATCTGCTCCAGTTTCCCCAGTTAACCTTTTTCTGGACTTCAGTTCTCAGAAGCAACATCTCCACACTACAGGAGCAAAAGAGGGTGCAGAAAAGATTCACAAGAATGTTGCCTGGATTGGAGGGTTTGAGTTACAAGGAGAGACTGGATAGGTTGGGACTGTTTTCCCTGAAGTGAAGGAGGCTGAGAGGTGACCTGATAGGAGGTATGTAGAATTATGAGCAGCATAAATAGAGCAGGTAGCCCAAGTCTGCTTCCCATGATAAAACTAGAGGGCATAGGTTTAAGGTAAGAGTGCGTAAGGGTAAATTTTTCACACAGAGTAGTTGGTATCTGGAATAAAGAGGTGGTGGAAGCAGGAACAGTAACATTTAAGAGGCATCTGGACAGGTACTTGAATGAACAAGGCATAGAGGGATAAGGAATTAATGCAGGCAAATGGGATTAGAACAGACAGGCATAGAGGCGATGGGGTTGAAGGGCCTGCTACTATGCTGTACAACTCTATGACATTTTTGGCAGCAAATGATTTTTCCATGCATTAGTGCTTTGGATTTTAAAAATATGAGCAAAAATAAAGCATGACAACTAACATGGTGAAATATCAGTGGACTTAGACTGATAAATATCTTTCAAATCTTAAACTCTTGGGCTTTTTTGCTAATGTTGTTTCCTGTAATAAAGGAAGGAGTATTGTTAAACATTCTGAACTAACAAACCATTAGCCTGTTGAGGATCAGATTACAGGCCAGGCCATGATGGAGGCTGAGGGGGGAATACGCGAGGCTGGGCCTGATTAAAATGTCTACTGTCAGGCTCTGAGCTCCAGACAAAAGCACCGTGCATTTACTCCTTGCCCTAAACAGAAAGCCAAGAGGGGGACAAACACATTCTAACAAAGTAATGGAACTTGTACTAAAAATTGAAACATTAGATTAGTGTAATCTCTCTTCCTCTTTGTGTAATGAAAATAAGGCAGGCCAAAAGAGAAAAACATTGGGGAAGAGAGCATGATCAGAAGATGCAGTCAGATGGCAGATACAATAAAAAGCTTTGCGGGTAAATAAACTCTTTACTCATTGCACACAACTGGGCCCAAGGAATACTCTGGGTGGCTCACTTACTCTAAGGTTTGAGCCTCTACAACATGGTGCTGAACACAAAGGAGCCAAACGTCTCAATGAACATGATGTTCTCCACATCCATAATGAGGGAGCTAGTGGACCCTGCTGTGGTGCACGGTGACCACTTCTGCAGTAAGTGCTGGAGGAACTTCTGCTCACAACTGATGAGCTGGAGGCGCAGCTTCTAACACTGCGGAGCATCGGGGAGGGAGAGAGTTATGTAGATACTGTGCATCGGGAGACAGTCACCCACCTTAGAGCAGGAAGTGGATAGAAGGGGGACTGTCAGGGGAGAGAAAAAGAAAAAGAAAGGGAACAGGCAGATAGAGCAGAGGACCCCAGAGGCTGTTCCCCTCAGTAACAGGTTTTCTGCTTTGGAAGCTGTTGAGGGGGATGACCTGCAGGGATCAAGCAGCAGAAGCCAGGTCTCTGGCACTGCGACTGGTCCTGCTGCTCAGAAGGGAAGGGAGGAGAAGAGGAAGGCAGTAGTGATAGGGGACTTGATAGGGAAACAGATAGGAGGTTCTGTGGAAGTGAGCAAGAATCTTGGATTCTTGGTTGCCTCCCAGGTACCAGGATGTCTCTGATCGGGTCCCACAGTATCCTTTAGCGGGAGGGAGAACAGCCAGAAGTCATGGTACATGTTGGTACCAACGACATAGGTAGGAAGAGGGATGAGATCCTGAAACTGAGTTTAAGGAGCTAGGCAGAAGGCTGAAGAGCAGGACCTCAAGGGTAGCAATATCAGGATTGCTGCCAGTACCACGTGATAGTGGACAGGAGGAGATGGCAGATGAATGCGTGGCCTGAGGAGGGAAGGTTTTAGATTTGTGGATCATTGGATCTCTTCTGGGGAAGGTGGGACCTGTACAGAGAGGACGGGTTACTCCTGAACCCAAGGGGGGCTAATATCCTTGCAGGAAGGTTTGTTAGGGTGGTTGGGAGGGTTTAAGCTAGTTTGTGAGGGGATGGGAACCAGAAGGGTAGGTCAGAGGAAGAAGTGGATGAGGAAAAGTCAGATCTAACATGTAGAGAGGATTTGAGGAAGGAGAAGCAGAGTATAAGGGTATAAAAGTAGAAAGGTGGATGGGCTAAAGTGCATTTACTTAAATGCAAGTAGTATCAGGAATAAGAGTGATGAACTGAGAGCTTGGATAAGCACATGGGACTATGATATTGTGGCTCTTGCAGAGACTTGGCTGTCACCAGGTCAAGAATGGATATTGAACATTCCTGGTTTTCAGTGTTTTAAAAGGGATAGGGAGGGGGGAGAAGAGGAGGAGGGGTGGCGTGGCTGGTCAGGGACACTGTTACAGCTGCAGAAAGGGTGGATAATGTAGAAGGATCCTCTCTAGAGTCAGTATGGGTGGCAATTAGGAACAAGAAAGGAGCAGTTACTCTACTGGGAGTATTCTATAGGCTGCCCAGTAGCAGTAGGGATACTGAGGAGCAGATTGGGGAGGCAGATTTTGGAAAGGTGCAAGAATAACAGGGTGTCATCATGGGAGACTTCAACTTCCCAAATATTGATTGGCACCTGCTTAGTGCTAAAGGTGTAGATGGGCGGAGTTTGTTAAGTGTGTACAGGACTGATTCCTGTCACGGTATGTTGACCGGCTGACTAGAGGGGATGCCATATTAGATCTAGTTTTAGGTAAATGAACCTGGATAGGTGACAGATCTCTCAGTGGGTGAGCATTTGGGGACAGTGACCACTGCTCCCTAAACCTTTAGCATTGTCATGGACAAGGATAAGAGCAAAGAGGACAGGAAGAGTATTGAATTGGGGAAGGGTAAATTATGAGGCTATAAGGCTAGAATTTGGGAGTGTGAATTGGGATGACATTTTCGAAGGGAAATGCACTATGGAGATGTGGTCATTGTTCAGGGATCTCTTGCAGGATGTTAGGGATAAATTTGTCCCAGTGAGGCAGAGAAAGAATGGCAGGGTGAAGGAACTATGGGTGACAAGAGAGGTGGAACAAGTAGTTAGGAGGAAGAAGGCAGCATGCATAAGGTTTAGGCAGCAAGGATCAGAAAGGGCTCAGGAGGAATATATGGCAGCAAGGAAGGAAATTAAGAAGGGGCTGAGGAGAGCAAGAAGGGGACATGAAAAGGCCTTGGCGAGTAGGGTTAAGGAAAATCCCAAGGTTTTTTTTTCACGTACATGAAGATCAAAAGGATGACGAGAGTAAAGGTAGGACCGATTAGAGACAAAGGTGGAAGGGTGTGCCTGGAAGCTGTGGAAGTGGGTGAGGTTCTCAATGAATACTTCTCTTCAGTATTCACCAAGGAGAGGGGTCTTGATGATGCAGAGGACACAGTGCTGGTAAGGATAATGTTCTAGGGCATGTAGATATCAAGAGAGAGGATGTGTTGGAGCTGTTAGAAGATATTAGGACAGATAAGTCCCTGGGGCCTGACGGGATAGTCCACAGGCTGCTCCGTGAGGTGAGGGAGGAGATTGCTGAACTGTTGGCTAGGATCTTTGAGTCCTCGTTGTCCACAGGTATGGTACCGGAGGATTGGAGGGTGGCAAATGTTGTCCCCTTATTCAAAAAAGGTAGTAGGGATAGTCCAGGGAATTACAGACCAGTGAGCCTTACGTCTGTGGTGGGCAAGGTGTTGGAATGGATTCTTAGAGATAGGATCTATGAGCATTTAGAGAATCATGGACCGATTAGGGACAGCCAGCATGGCTTTGTGAAGGGAAGATCTTGCCTCACAAGCCTGATAGGGTTCTTTGAGGTGACCAGGAAGATTGATGAGGGTAGTGCAGTAGATGTGGTCCACGTGGATTTTAGTAAGGCGTTTGACAAGGTTCCACATGGTAGGCTTCTTCAGAAGGTCAGAGGGCATGGGATTCAGGGACGCTTCGGCGAGTGGATTCAGAATTGGCTTGCCTGTAGAAAGCAGAGGGTTGTGATGGAGGGAGTGCATTCAGATTGGAGGGCTGTGACTAGTGGTGTCCCAGAAGGGTCGGTTCTGGGACCTCTACTTTTCGTGATATTTATTAATGACTTGGATGAGGGGGTAGAAGGGTGGGTTAGCAAGTTTGCAGACGACACAAAGGTCAGAAGTGTTGTGGATAGTGTGGAGGATTGTAGGAGATTGCAGAGGGATATTGATAAGATGCAGAGCTGGACTGAGAAGTGGCAGATGGAGTTCAATCTGGAGAAGTGCGAGGTGGTACACTTTGGAAGGACTAACTCCAAGGTGGAGTACAAGGTTAATGGCAGGATTCTGGGGGAGTGTGGAGGAGCAGAGGGATCTGGGGGTTCATATCCACACAGCCTGAAAGTTGCCTCACAAGTGGATAGGGTAGTTAAGAAAGCTTATGGGATGTTAGCTTTCATAAGTCGGGGGATCGAGTTTAAGAGCCGCGAGGTAATGATGCAGCTCTACAAAACTCTGGTTAGACCACACTTGGAGTACTGTGTCTAGTTCTGGTCACCTCATTATAGGAAGGACGTGGAAGCATTGGAAAGGGTGCAGAGGAGATTTACCAGGATGGATTATGAGGAGAGACTAAGGGAGCTAGGGCTTTACTCTTTGGAGAGGAGGAGGATGAGGGGAGACATGATAGAGGTGTACAAAATATTAAGAGGAATAGAGTAGACAGCCAGCGCCTCTTTCCCAGGGCACCAATGCTCAATACAAGAGGGCATGGCTTTAAAGTAATGGGTGGGAGGTTCAAGAGAGGTATCAAAGGGAGGTTTGTCACCCAGAGAGTGGTTGGTGCATGGAATGCATTGCCTGGGGTAGTGGTGGAGGCAGGTACACTGGTCAAGCTCATGAGATTGTTAGATAAGCATATGGAGGAATTTAAATTAGGGGGATATGTGGAAGGAAGGGGTTAGATAGTCTTAAGCGAGGTTTAAAGGTCAGCACAACATAGTGGGCCGAAGGGCCTGTATTGTTCTATGGTAACACATTAATGTGATACCAGCACTAAACCACAAAGCGTAGTCACAATTCAAAAACACCTGAATGTTCCTCCTCTCTCATTTTCACAATTTGCTTGAATAAAACAAATACTGGAAATGTGAAATACAAGCAGAGAATGAGAAAGCATAGTCTTTCAGCATCTCTTAACAGGGAAAAGACAGGACTTACATGCTGAGGATGCGCTCCTTGGAAAAGGAGCAGGTAATGACTCTTACAGATGCTGCAAAGCTCATAGCCGACTGATCAATTATAACAGTTAATCATCAAATTTCCTTTTATTAGCATTGCCCAGATGTCACTAAATTATCTCCTGAAATATTTAATCTTATACAGCACAGAAATGGAAACAGGCCCATCTGCCCAACTGGAAACAAGTATGAAAAAAGAAAGATTAATGAAGACAAATGTAGGCATGTCTCTTACAGTTAGAAACAGGAGAATTTATGATGGGAAACAATGAAAAGAATTAAGCAGATCTGTTGGTTGTCTTCATGGAACAGGACATACCCAGAAATGCTCAGGAGCCAAGAGTCAAATGGAAAGGGGGCATCAAAATTAATATTAGCTTTAAAACAAAATGAATGGTGCTGCAAACTGGTAAATCCCCAGGGCCTGATAATATGCATCACAAAGTACCAAAAGTAGCAGCCGTGGGAATTGTGGATACATTCGCTGTCACTTTCCAAAATTCAACTGATTACAGTACAGTTCCTGCAGGCTGGAGTATGGCAAAGTAACCCCATGGTTCAAAGAGAGACAGAAAATGGGGAACTACAGAGCAGGAAAAATGTTAGAGTATATAATAAAGGGTGTGATAACAGGACACAAAAAAGGAAATCAAAGGGATTAGACAAGAGTCAACATGGATTTACGAAAGGGAAGTCATCTATGACAAACTTATTTGAATTCTTTTTTTATATAATAACCAGTGGACAGGATGCATTTGAATTTTCAGGCCTTTGCTTTAGTTTTGCTTTTGTGGGATATTTGGTTACGTCAACATGGATTGAAAATTGCTTGACTGCTTGGGGTGACAGAAGTGACTAGCTGGGTACATCAAAGATCAGTGGTCGGGCTCCAGCTATTCACAATACGTATTAATGATTTGGATGAGGGAACCAAATGTATTATTTCTAAGTTTGCCACTGACAAAACTGAGTGGGATTGCAGGTTATACAAAGATGCTTTAAGGCAATTTCAACAAATTGAGTGAGTGGACAAATAGACGGTGAATCCAGTATAATATGGATAAATGTTAGTCTACTTCAGGAGGAAAAGAAAGGAAGAGAATTATTTCAATTGTGAGACATGGGTGAAAGTTGATCTACCAAGGGACCTGCACATCTGAGACACCAGCCACTGAAAACAAACACGGAAAAGCAAATGGTGCATTGACCTTCATTACAAGGAGTTGACTGCTGTCATGCCACAATTACACCGAGCTTTGGTGAGACCACACCTGGATTACTTTGATTTCCTTACCCAGGAAAGGATATACTTGTGAAAGAGGGAACGCTGCAACGTTTCACCAGTGTGATTCCTGGGAATGGCAGCACTGCCGAATGAGGAGAGATTGGGTGAACTCAGCCTTTATTCACTATAGAAGGACAAGAGTGGATCTCACTGAAACATACAAAATTCTGACAGGGCTATACAAGTGACATGGGAAGAGCGTTTCTCATGGCTGGAGGTCTAGTACAAGGGGTTACAGTCTGGGAGGAAGAGACGCATGAGAATGCAGATGCTGCAATCTGGAGCAAAGAACAAACCGCTGGGGAATTCAGTGGGTCAAGCAGCATCTGTAGGCTAAAGGGATCAGTGACATTTTGGATTAAAACCCTGCATCAGGAACGAGATGAAGTGAAATTTCTTCACCCAGAGGGTGGTAAACTTGTGGAATTCTCTGCCACACAAAGTAGTGGAAGCCATGTTGATGAAAGTATTTAAAGTGACTGATGAGCACAAAGGGCATCAAGGGTCAAGGGAGAGTTTGTGAACAGGACATTCAGATAAATGGTCAGCCATGGAGCGCAGTCCAAGGGTTGAATGGCCTACTCCTGTTATTTCCTTGTTCTAGGTTTTCTATAATAAACTGTGGTAGGATAAGGAAAGGAGCACTCAAGACAAATTAAAAACAAACATTCTTGGTTAAGGACATTAACTCAATGATTTAATATTGTGATCTTTCCCCCCCAATTGGTTCTAAGGTACTACCTGCCCACTGTTACCTAGCAAGTATCCAAAGGCCACCTGCCGGTCTCACTGCATTCCCTCCTAGCTGCTTCCCCTCTGCCTTGGTCCTCAGTGTCCCACTCTACCCGCTTCACCAACACCCTTTCCCCTCCTCAATGTCCTTCCCCTTTGCTCTACCCTAAGTACCCCTTACTTTCCAACCCACTTTGTTACAAGCTGATGATGAGCCTCAGTTGCCTGGCCGGCTGAACTAAAGTGCACAAAAGGTCAGTGTGCAAGCAGGTTAATCGCAGTCACCTTAAGCAAGTTCCTGTATATTAGGGACATGGTCTTTGGAGGAAGAGAATTACCTGCAGAACCTTGTCCGGCTTCTGGTAAAGCAGCAGCACTCTTGCTCCTAGCTAAAGATGACTGTGTGGGCATCAGCAGACGGCTGATTATACTACTCTCCATGGGACTGTTCTGAGAACGTCGAGCTGAGGGACAGGAATGAATTAGAAATAAGAGTCAACATGGTTTAACTAGAAGGGGAGGAATGGGAGAATAGTTAATACGTGACAAAATACGTTTGTTAGGTGAGTGAATGCTAATAGAAAACAAAACCTAGAAAGGGTTAAAAATGTTACACTCTCAAACAATAGAAGGCAAAGCAAGTAATGGGCCAAGAAATAGTAATTAGGTACAGTGAGCCCAAACATGACAAACTAGCCTGGTCATTAATAAACATAAGCATGACTGCTAGCTACAAAGAAAAAGGCATGGTCAAACAAAAGAATGTGGTTAAGCTCAGCATCACATTAACCTGACAGCAAGAGCAACACGTGCTTGAAGGGGTACATACACTAACAAACACTTGTGTGTGAGAGTATGAGTGTGTGATGTTAACCTGCTGGTCAGTGGGTGGAGATGACCAAACTCCAACAATCAGAATCCAAGAGACTATTATAAGTCCTAGCCACAGCCTGTGATCAAATAGCAAAACGCAGTGAGAAACAGCGGCAAGTCAGGTCTGCATTGAGAAATTGGAAATTATGTATTAACCTCAAGAAGGATTATTATTCTGATTTAGGGCAACCTTGTGTTATGAATTAGTGAGTACATTCTATTGAAGAATTCAACATTTGAACAGGATGAGATACAAACAAACATTACGAGATGAAATAACTTCCAAACTCAAAAAAGGTCAACTACAGACAGGGTGCAAGTAGTTTTTCACCTGCATAATTGTATCGCACACTGGACAGATTGTGGGAGAATTAAAGTGACAGGAGACTGGAAGCTCACGGGCATCATTGAAGGTATTCTGCAAAGCAGTTCACAAACCTGCATTTGGTTTCTCCAGTGATGAACGTGGAATGTAATGCCATAAATTAGAAATGCAAGCAAAATGAAGCTACACCTGAAAGGACTGGTTCCATTGGTGGTGGTAGGAGAAACGGGCAAGTGTCATCTTTCTCACAGTTGCATGGGAAAGTGCTGTAAGAAGGGGAGCAGTCAATGGAGACATATGGATGGGCCTGGAGTTGAGGGAATGGCCCATTAGAATGCTGAATTGGGACAGGAGGGCAATGTCTTTCATGGTGGAATTCCATTGGAGGTGGTAGAACTGATGGAGGATGGTCTCCTGAATGTGGAGACTGGTGAGGTGGGGTGGAAGTTGAGAACAAGGAGAACTCTACAGTTGCTCTGGTTCAGAGAGGTGGTGCGACTTGAGGTGTGGGGAATAGAGGAGAAACAGCTGAGAGCTCCATTGATCATGGTAAAGGGAAAGCCATGGTTAATGAAAATGGAAGACATTTCAAGGCCATGGAATGGAAAGTCTCATCAGAGCAGATGCAACAGATGGAGAAACTGGGAGAATGAAATGGAAGGCTTTACGTACTTCAACTGGTGCAACTTTTTAATCACAGATACATTGCATAACAGTAAATAAGTGATTAATATTGGATGAGTTGTTAGGTTCATTAAATATGTTTAACAATTAAGTCACAAAATAGGAGGAAATGTCTGATGCAAGTCATCAGCCACCTTGAAGTTCTTCTCTTGGGAGTTTGTCTACTTGAGTAGACGATCGAGGATTACTGGCCAATCTACTTAGCGAGGAGCTCCTCTTCTTATCCGCTGTGCCTAAGAATCAAGGGCATTGTCCATTATTTATTGAAACATCCTAACCAACAAAGATCGCATCCACATTTTCTGGGCTCACATCCAAAACTTAAAACTTGCTGAATTCTTGCTTAATTTAGATGAAAAGCGCATAGAAATAAGACAAACATCTGCCTGATGTTGAATTGCCTCCGAGGCTACATGCTATTTCTTTGAAGGTCTATTGAAGAATGGACATAACAAATCTGCATAGTTAACACGGCGAGAAAACATTTACTGCATCTGCTGGCCCCACCAGAGGTATTTCCTGTAGCAGCTGAGAGGGTTAACAAAACATTCTGCTTAACACAGCACTTCATCCTTAGGACAAACAACCAAATCAACTGCAATTCCTGTGAATTTGCTGAAGGTGGTATATAATGTATGCACCGACTGGAGAAACAGCTTGGGAATGGACCAACAATTCTCCCATGGAACTACAGATCAAACTGCTGCTCTCCATTTTCCTGCACACAATAGCGTAACAAAGAAGGCACATTGTGTGTTACCCACGATTCTGTGGGTAGAATTCACAGCTGAGTGAGGAAGTGGAATGTTCAAGTCACTCCAGAGATCCGGGACTGGAATATGTAGGGTGGCGGGGGGGCAGCCCAGCATCGCGGAGACAAGACTGTGCAAAGGTACTGAAAAGCAGATGAGGAGGCTACAGAAGGATACTGATAGGTTCAGTGACTGGGAAAATGGAGATTAATGTGGGAAAATGTTAAATTTCCATCTTGACACGAAATAGCATATTATCTAAATGGTGAGAGTCTGTAGAGCTCTGAGATGCAGAGAAACCTGGGTTGGTACGTAGGCACTGCCAATAATTAGGAAGACTAACAGTTGACACCAAAAGTAGTGGCATGGTCAACAGTGAAGGTGGTGGTCCAAGGTTACAACAGGATCTAGATCAACTGAGAAAGTGGACCAAGGAATAACAGATGGAATTTAACTCTGACAAGTGCAAAGTGATGTATTTTGGGAAGTTAAACCAGGGCAGGACTTACAGTGAATGGCAGGGACCTGGGCAGTGTTATTGAATAGTGAGATCTTGGGGTACAAGTAGGTAGTTCCCTTAAGGCGGTGACACGGATAGACAGAGTGATGAAGATGGTGATTAGTATGTTTGCTTTCTATCGGTCAAGGTATTGAGTGCAGAAGTAGTGTAGAGTTCACAACTGAGTTACAATTGTAACAGTTGTACAAATTACTGGTAAGGCCACACAGAGTATTGTGTAGTTCTGATCACCACACTATAGGAGGGATGTGATTAAGCTGGAAAGGGTGCAGAAAAGGTTCACAAGGAATATTGCCTGGATAAGACCGTTTTCCCTGGAGCAAAGGAGGCTGAGTGGTGACCTTATGGAGGTTTAGAAAATTATGAGGGGCATAGATAAGGTAGACAGTTCCCCACCACCCCCCCCCCCCCCCCATAGTAGGGAAATCTAAAATTAGGGAGTTCTAAGGGGACTTTATGGGCAAGTTTTTCCACATAGAGGGTGGTGGATATGGAACCAGCTGCCAGAGGTGGTGTAGAGGCAGATACAATTACATTCATTAAAAGATATTTGGACATGTACATGGATAGGAAAGGCTTGAAGGGATATAGGCTAACCACAAGCAAATGGGATTAGTACAGTTGGGCATCTTGGTCGGCATGGATGAGTTGGGCTGAAGAGCCCGTTTCCATGCTGTATAACTGTACAAATCTAACAGAATGCATCATGTATTGCTAGGACTGAATATAAACGTAGAGGTTACCCTTTAGTTACATAGGCGACACCATACTAAGAATACAGTGTACTGTATTGGTCTCCTTATTTAAGGAAGGGTGTTAATGCTTTGGAAACAGTTCAGAGATGATTCACTGGAGTAATGCCTGGATTGGGCACATTGTCTTCAGAGAAGTTGAACAGGCTCCGGTTGTACCTGGTGCATTTCACAGCTACTTAATGAGGGCAACGCAAATTGATTAAAACTCAAGACCCTGAGAGATCTTGACAGGATGAATGGAGAGAGAATGTTTCCTTCTGTAGGAGAATCTGGAACAGGATGGGTCATTGTTTATAATGAAGGGATTGATCACCCGTTTACAAGACAAATATGATGGAAACATATTCTCTCTCAAAGAATCGTCTTTGGAACTCTCTTCCTCAAAGGGCAAGCTCCCAGATACAGAGCGGAGGACTATGATAGAGACACCTATCTGGACAGAGTTAGAGAGAAAAGATGTGTTACAGGGCCAAGAGGAATTAGATGGCATGAAAGAAGATTGATGAGGAGCATAAACACCAGCAGAGCACATGAGCCAAATGACCATTTCACTGCTGTTTATTAGATATCAATGTGGGGCTTGCTACGCACAACCAGGTGCTGTTTTCCTAAATCACAACAATAACAACAGCTTAATAGCGCAATTAGCTGTGAAATGCTTTCTGAAAGGGATATATAAAGTGCTAGAGAAAAGCAAGTCTCTTTGATTTTCTATACAAATCTTTGAATAATAGGAACTAACCAAGTGGTATTAGTTTTCTGCAAATCCATCAATACAAACTCCCACATCCCAACACCATGATCAATCCACATTCATACATCTAATCAATGCAGTGATTCCCAATTTTTGATCATCTGTTTCTGAGGTACATATTGGTGTGACTGGAGCACTAACAGCTAGTTTAATAAGAAATGTATTCTAAAATACCAAGAGTTTATAAACAATGGAAAATTTGATTGGATCAGTTTGAACACAATAAGGAGAACACAACAGCTTTTAAAAAAGTGCCCATCCCAAGATAACTACATGATTTCTAAAGAAAAGTTAGCATGGTTGGCAACCAGATGTTCTAAAGTACTTTTAAAGTCAGTTAGGAAAATTTTCTCCAGATGGGAGGATCTGTAAATCTGAAAGATTCCAGAGAAGAGACAGCTTTACACCGTAGCAGCAAGGACATGAATATTTGAACCATTTTACTGAAATCAGCACTACTGCACTCATCATTGTCCTAATTTAGGGCACATTTAGCAATGCTTGGAGAATTCATCTCAACTGAAGATCTAGGGAAATCCATGGGCCATGCTGTATGATCCACATGTTATCAATATAAAATACACAATGTCACAGCAGTCAGTACTTTCAGAAAATGGTCAACAGTATATTGGAACTGATTCATACCCTAAGATAAAGATAACAGGTCCATCATTAGTGACTTGCACATTTAGTATCAGTTAGGGAAACAATTTAAAGTTCATTGCCTTATAAAACATCTGCAGAAGCTGATTGCAGTCAGTGTCCATCTTCTCAAATACAGAAACCCTCATTCATTTATGTGAACTGAGGAGCCCAATGCAAGTCTTTAATGTTGGCCCACTCAACTCATGCAACCAGATCAGTCTTTTGCAATCACTGTTTTACTGATTCATCCCAACTTTGAGAGGTTACAGTTTACCATTGTTCACCAGTGCAACCCAGTATAAAAGGCACACACTCCAATTCATGACGCCCATCTGTTGAAAATTAATACAATGCTTTAAAGTACAGCTATGACACAATTGGTACATCAGCACTTGTTACCCAGGAACAGGGCACTCACCTTTGTCGGGAGAATTTGGGAGAGCTGTTGAGGATGAAGACAAACGCTTATTCATTACTGGCCCTGCTTGCTTCATGAGATTCGCACTGGAAGTAGACCGTTTGTCTACAGCTACAAAAAAAAGTCCCACTGAGATAAGAATACAGGAAGTGCTTCTGGAATCTTTTTTAAAAATATGCCATGCATGTTGCAGATGAATCTTATCCTGAAAGCACACTCTTGAAGAAGCTCGCATCAGTTCAGTCTCTCAGTGACAAATTTAGTTGTCTTTTGAAATTTACTGGCTTTTGAACAAAAGAAAAAGCAGGAGTCAACTGAATGGCCCCTCCAGTTAGCTCCACCATCAACAGGTCCATGGCTGATCTGACAAAAACAATGCTGGAAATGCCCAGGTCAGGCTGCAGCGGTGGGGCGAGAAACAGTGAACATTTCACAGGCTGCAGCAGTGGGGCGAGAAATGGTGAACATTTCAGGTAAATAACCCTTCATCACAACTTGAACAATGAAACAATGTGGATAGAGGAGGGGTGGAGAGAACAGAGGAAAGCTGGTAACAGGACGGAGACCTGGACAACCTTAGTCTCCACCCTACCACAGGCATCCCCTCCATCCCTCCCACTACAAATTAAAACACACATTCTCACTTTTCCAGTTCTGATGAGGGTCATTGATCTGCAATTAACTGTTTCTCTCTCCACAGATGCTGCCTGACCTGCTGGCAGTTCTAGCACTTCATTTTTATTTTATATTACCAGCATCAGCAAGATTTCTTTGATTTTCAGCGATATCAGTCACTGAAAATCAAGACCAATACAACTACCATCTCTAAAGCCACTTTAAGATGGTAGGACACAGACCATCAGGTCAATCTTTAGTCTGATTCATTTGCTTAGCATCTCATCTCCAACAATAGTGATTGTTTTCTCTTTCCTTCATGGAATTTCCACTAATTGTGGAAATGCTTTTAATGTTTTCTACCATGAAGGAAGATAGAAAATTAGTCCAAGGTCTCCACCATTTCCTTTTTCTCCCCCCCCCCCTCCCTGCCAATAAATCCCCAGTTCCAACCAACATTTACTTTGGCTACTCTCTTCCTTTTTATATACTTGTATATTATACTTGCATTTACTGCTGGCTTACTCTCAGCCTATGCTCCCCCTCATTTATTGGTTACTCTTCATTGATTTCTCACATTCTCTCGTTCATCTGGACTACAGATAAGCTTTTCAACACTGTCTTTGATACCATCCTCAACTTCTTTAGCTCTGGATCGGTCATCTTTCTCAAGGGTTGACAACTCTCAATTGAACATGTTTGTTGAAGATAATGAAATAACCTGTAAACATCTGCAACTGCTCATCTACCGTCTTGTCTTATACGCCATTTCCCTGGTCTACATTAGCCAATTCTGCTTTCACACCTGTAATTACCTCTATTTAAATTCAAAGCATGAGCTCCAAAACTATGATTTTCGAATAGTGTTAACCTATCACATTACATGCTGGAAATGTGGCTTGAATTTGTAATTGAAAATGTTCAAAATTGGGATTGTTAAAATAAGAAATTCATTAAATTGTAACAGAAATCACCGTTACAATTTCCCTACGCTAGGTAACATTTCCACAGTCTCAGGCATTAATTTCAAACTTGCTTTACATAACATCCCACTTATTGCCACATGAAGTTCCAGTGGGATTTTGATTCTTGTGCAACGTGGACAGCCTGTGTAGCACTGGGCCAGCAGTGTGTTCAGACCACAGCATGTTCTTGGGCTTGGTCTAACCCTGCTCCAAAAGGGACCATTTTCAATGTCAGCACCATCTCTGGGCTAGTCCCCAGCCCCTCCTCCAACCAGCCCTACCTCCACCCCAGGGCCCAAATCAAAGTGCTGTTCACTACCCTTCACCAGCTCACACACCCACCCCAGGCTCAACTCAAAGTGTTGTCCAGCACCACCTTGGACCCTCAGAGGTGAGCATTCTACATGTTGTAATCCTGAAGGCTTCAGACCAAGAGATGGGAAGTGAGATAAGGTTCAGCAACCATTTTTTGGATGGTGTGGACAAGAGATGAATGGCCTTCCTGTGCTGTAAATTTCTGCCAGACAGACAGATGCAGATCTAAGTGGATGCTTTCAGGATAAAATATCACTGTACAACTCTTACAAACCAGATGCACGTATCCAGGCCCAGGTATTTCAAGGAAAGCAGCAGGTACTACATGCTGGCAATGCTCAAGATTAGTTTCCCCTTTATAACCACCACTAAAGTTAGTTTGCAACATTCATTAACATATTAAAGATTAATTATTCAGCAATAGTCAGTCCAAACTTCTTCTAATACCAGAACCATCTTCAGTGGAAGTCTGAGAGTCTGAGGAAGGAGGGGGGCAGTCTGACAAACTGAGAGGTGGAGTTAAGGAACTGTCAGGTTCACCTAAACAAAAGAGAATTAATAATTTAACAAAATGAGACTAATATAGACAAATATCAGTGACAGCAAAAACTGGGAATGAGGTAATTAGTGGTGGGAGGATCTGACCAAGGGGAACAGGACTGGGAACAAGATGCAATAATTGTTTTTGACGCTGATCCAAGCTTCTTTTCACAATCACATTCTCAACCCATTGAGAACACCACTTCCCTACTCATCTGCTTGGTGGCCCCACAGAAAAAATTCAACCCCTCCATTGCCAATAACTGTCACTAATTAATAATTATTAATAATTGTTAATGATTGCTTTTGTTTTAATTGTGTTCTTTTTGTAAAAAATGTGTATAATTTAGGTCTTTCTTGTGAATGCTGCTTATCTGATGTTATGTGCCTGCGATGCTGCTGCAAGTTTTTCATTGTACCTATGCACACATGTACTTGTGTATATGACAATAAACTCGACTTTGACTCGGCAACATTCGTTCTCCTTATAAATGTAATTGGAAACTTCACTGCATGGGCTTTCTTGTACATTATTGACGTTGTACTGAGATGTATTTGGGTTGTGGGTAGAGATGATGGAAACCGTGGGCCTGCTGAAACAGACAGGTATCAAAAAGGATCCAAATTGTTTAGTATAAGTGACAATTATTAAGGAAGAGCCTGGGCAATGACCTTTTACTGCCAGTAGTGCAACAATTCACCTTCATCAGGTGATGACATTTCTAAAGCTATTACCTATTATTAGTAAATGAACATTTTCACAGTAGGAGAAAATATATCATGGGAAAGTTGGAGTTAAGGAAAAGATGATTTTCCTGCAGCTATACAGACTGAAAGATTTTAAGGAAATGAGCTGCCAGTTTTCCTCATTATTGATTACCTATTCTGCCTTCACTTTGGCCAAGAACAAATGTCCCCTTATAAATTCAAGAGTATTTTAAAGCTAAACATACCCTGTAAACCAAATTCACATTACTGGCTGCGAGTCAAATATTGTACAAAGCATTGAGGTTACTTGTACATCTGGGAAGAAGTACTGAAGCAGCATTTTCCCAGATAGCCTGCATAAAAGGGCATTTACCATTGGAGTTTTCCTTCTCAGTTGACACAGCTCCTCCCCAGGACCACCTTTTCTGTCTCTGCTCCAAGCGTTGGCTCCGTTCTAAGGTGCGTCGCATCACAGCCTCGTAGCGCTCCTATCAGTTTCAAAAAGAGGAGGGAAAGTGCACAAGATGACGTTGCACATCGAGTTATTTTGATCAGAATCTTCTTCCCAAACTGTACGAGTCAGGGGTTTTCAACTTGCTGCCTTGGAACATAATAGTCCAGCACAGGAACAGGCCATTCAGCCCACAATGTTTGTGTTGGCAATGATGCCAATTTAAATTAATCCCATCTGCCTCCACACAGTCTATATCCCACCATTCCCCACCTATTCATGTGTCTGTCTATGTCTAAATCTGAGGTTCCCACCTGTTTTAAGAAGATCACTATCACCTTAGAAAAACAAGGAAACATGCCTTAATGACTACCATCCAGTGGCTCTGACATCCACCATCATGAAGTGCTTCAAGAGGCTGGTCATGGTACGCATTAACTCCAGCCTCTGGGGAAACCTCAACCCACTGCAATTTGCCTACCGCCAAACAGATCTATAGTGGACACCATCTCCCTGGCCCTACACGTTTCTCTGGAGCATCTGGACAGTAAAGACACCTACATTAGACTATTGTTTATTGACTACAGCTCTGCCTTCGATACTATAATTCCAAGCAAACTCATCACCAAACTCCGAGACCTGGGACTCAACAACTCCCTCTGCAACTGGATAGTTGACTTTCTGACCAACGGACCACAATCAGTGAGGATAGGCAGCAACACCTTGAACACGATTATTTTCAACACTGGTGCATCACAAGGCTGTGTCCTCAGATCCCTACTCCTACACACTCTTGACTGCGTAGCTAGATTCTGCTCTAACTCCATACACAAGTTGGCAGATGATACCACCGCAGCCGGCCGTATCTCAAATAACGGTAAGTTGGAGTACAGGAAGGAGATAGAGAGCTTAGTGACATGGTGTCATGACAACAACCTTTCCCTCAATGTCAGCAAAACAAAAGCACTGATCATTGACTTCAGGACAGGAGGTGGTGTACATGCACCTGTCTATATCAATGGTGCTGAGGTCGAGAGGTTTGAGACCTTCAAGTTCCCAGGAGTGAACATCACCAATAGCCTGTCCTGGTCCAACCACAGCCAAGAAAGCTCACCAACACCTCTACTTCCTCAGGAGGCTAAAGAAATTTGGCATGTTCCCTTTAACACTCACCAACTTTTATTGATGCACCATAGAAAACATCTTATCTGGATGCATCACAGCTTGGTATGGTAACTGCTCTGCCCGGGACTGCAAGGAACTTCAGAGAGTTGTGAACACAGCTCAGCACATCACAGAAACCAGCCTCCCCTCCATGGACTCTGTCTATGCTTCTCGCTGCCTCGGTGAAGCAGCCAGCGTAATCAAAGACCCCACCCACCCAGGACGTTCTCTTTCTCCCCCCTCCCATTGGGCAGAAGATACAAAAGCCTGAAAGCACGTACACCACCTCAAGGGCAGCTTCTATCCCGCTGTTATAAGACTATTGAACGGTTCCCTTATACAATGAGATGGACTCTTGACCTCACAATCTACCTTATGTCCTCGCACCTTATTGTCTACCTGCATTGCACTTCCTCTGTAGCTGTTACACTTTATTCTGCATTGTTTTACCCTGTACTACCTCAATGCACTGGGTAATGAATTAATCTGTACGAACGGTATGCAAGACAAGTTTCTCACTGTACCTCAATACAAGTGACAATAATAAACCAATACTAATCCTCGTGAAACTCTTCTGCACCTTCTCCAAAGTCCCCACATCCTTCCTGTAATGCAGCAACCAGAACTGCACACAATGCTCCAAATATGGCCTAACCAAAGTTTCAAACAGCTGCAGAAAGACTAGAGAAACAAAGGACTGCAGATGCTGGAATCTAGATGAAAAACATGATGCTGGAGGAACTCAGCAGGCCAGGCAGCATCCGTGGAGAAAAGCAGGCGGTCAACGTTTCAGGTCAGGACCCTTCTTCAGGACTGAAGATAGGAAAAGGGGAAGCCCAATATATAGGAGGGAAAAGCAGAGCAGTGATAGGTGGATGAAAGAGGGGAGGCGGGGTGGGCACAAGGTGGTGATAGGTAGATGCAGGTTAGAGATAGTGATGGGCAGGTGAGGGTAGGAGGGGAGAGCAGATCCACCAGGGGATGGGTTAAAGGTAAGAAGAGAGGGGGAAAAAAATGCTAGGAAAAGGAAGAAGAGAAGCAGCATGGTGGGGGCTTTGTGGGGAAGGGGAGTAGGGATTACCTAAAGTGGGAGAATTCAATATTCATGCCGTTAGGTGGAAGTGATGGAGGGTGATGGGTTGGATATGTAGCTGGTGGAATGAAATGTGAGGACAAGGGGGACTCTAACCCTGTTGAGTCTGGGAGGGGTGGGGTTGAGAGTGGATGTGCAGGAAATGGCAGAGATACTGTGGTCAACATGTCATTCTCTGCCATCTCCAACAGGACCCCACCACCAAGCATATCTTCCCCTCCCCACCCCTTTTTGCCTTTCGCAGGGACCGTGCTCTCCGCAACTCCCTCGTTCGCTCCAGCCCCCCACCCATCCCGCTCCTACCCCAGGAATTTTCCTCTGCCTGCAACACCTGCCCCCACACCACCTCCATCACGGGACCCAAACAGTCCTTTCATGTGAGACAGATTCACCTGCACCTCCCTTAATATCATCTACTGCATTCGGTGCTCCAAGTGTGGCCTCCTCTACATTGGTGAGACCAAACGCAGACTAGGTGACACCTGCGCTCCGTCCGTAACCGCGATCTGCATCTCCCCGTTGCCGGTCACTTCAACTCCCCCTCCCACACTCTCACTGATATGTCAGTCCTCTGCCTCCTCCACTGCCAGGAGAATTCCAAGCGCAAACGGGAGGAACAGCACCTCATTTTCCATCTTGGAACCTTGCAGCCTAACAGCATGAACATTGAATTCTCCCACTTTAAGGAATCTTCACCCACCTTTCAGCACCCCCACCCCCCACGAAGCTTCTTCTCTTCTTCCCTTTCCTAGCCTTTTGTTTCCCCTCCCTCCTAACCTTTGACCCATCCCCCGGTGGATCTGCTCTCCCCTCCTCCCCCACACCTGCCTATCACCATCTCTTATCTGCATCTACCTATCACCACCCTGTGCCCACCCCACCTCCCCTCTTTTGTCCACCTATCACTGCTCTGCTTTTCCCTCCAATATTTTGGGCTTCCCCTTTTCCTATCTTCAGTCCTGAAGAAGAGTCCTGCTTTTCTCCATGGATGCTGCCTGGCCTGCTGAGTTTCTCCAGCATCATAATATTTCTCAAACAGCTACAAATATGACCTGCCAACTTTTATGCTCAATGCCTCGATGATGAAGGCAAACATGCTGTACATCCCATGCACTTTAATACTCTGGATTAGCCTACCAACAGGGACATTGGTGAATGCTTTAGTAAAGTCTATGTATAACATTCACTGCCATGCCCTCATCAATCACCTTTGCCTCCTCCTCAAAAAACAATCGTTCATAAGACATGACCTCCCCACCACAAGGTCATGCTGCCTATCATTAATGTCCATGCTTTTCCAGATGAGAATAAATCCCATCTCTAAGAATCTTCTCCAATAATTTCCTTACCACTGATGTAATGTCCACTGGCCTATAATTTGCTGGATTATCCCTACTGCTCTTCTTAAACCCCAGGACCAACATTGGCTATTCTTCAGTCCTTTGGGTCCATGCCTGTGGCTATAGCAGATACAAAGATCTCTGTCACGACACCAGCAATTTCCTCTTATCTCTCTCAATAACCTGGGATAGATCCCTTCAGGCCCTGGAGACTTACCCACCTTAATGGTCTTGAAGAGACTCAATACTTCCTCTTTGCTTGATATCAACATGCCCGGTACATCAGCAGACCCCTCCTTGATCTTGCTATCCTCCATGTTTGTCTCAATAGTAAATATCAATGCAAAGTACTCATTTAGCACATTGTCCTTCAGTGCTCCTACCCCCTCCCTAAAAGGCATTGGGATAGTTAGATAAGCAGCATTTGGACAGTTACATGGATAGAAAAGGTTTAGTGGATATGGGCCAAACACAGGCAAATGGGACTAGCTTAGTTGGTCGGCACAGATGAGTTGAGCCAAAGGGGCTATTTCCATGTTGTATAGCTCTATGACTGGCTACTCTCTTCCATGTACAAAATTCCTTGGGATTCTCATTAATCCTAATCGCCAAGGACATTTCATGGTCCCTTTTAGCCCTCCTGATGCCTTATTTGAGTTCTTTCCATCTTCCTTTGTACTCCTCAAGGGTCCTGCCTGATTTCAGCTTCCTAAACCTATATACACTTCCTTTTCCTTTTTGACTAAATTTGCAGCATCTCACATCATCCAAGGTTCCCGAACCTTGCCATCCTTGTCTTTCTCTCTAACAGGAACACATTGGTCCTGAAATCCGATCAGCTAGCCTTGTGGATTTACCAAATAACAGCCGCTCCCAATCTACTCTCCCAGCTCCCGCCTAATTCTGTTGTAATTAGCCTTTCACCTGTTTAGCACATTATCCTCCCCAGAGGTCCAGTCTTATTCTTATCCATAACTACATGAAAATTATGATCACTGTCCCCCAAAATGCTCTCCCACTGGAACTCCAATAACCTGGCCAGGCTCATTTCCTATACAAAGTGTAGATAATCCAATCAGGAGAGGCCATACTACAAAGTGTTTCAAGAAATCCTCCTGGATGTACACATCAAATTTTGCCTCATCGAAACCTTGGCACTAAGAAAGTCCTAGTCAATATTGGGGAAACTAAAATCAGCCATTACAACAACCCTGTTGCTTTTACATCATTCCATAATCTGCCTACATATCTGTACCTCTATCACCCACTGGCTATTGGGAGGCCTATAGCATAACCCCATACTCTTAGCAGTGTGGAGGAACAGAGGGATCTTGGGGTCCTCGTCCATAGATCCCTCAAGGTTGCCACGCAGGTCGATAGGGTTGTTAAGAAGGCGTTTGGAATGTTGGCCTTCATTAGTCGGGGTATTGAGTTCAAGAGTCGTGAGGTGATGTTGCAGCTCTATAGAACTCTGGTCAGACCACACTTGGAGTATTGTGTTCAGTTCTGGTTGCCTCATTATAGGAAGGATGTGGAAGGTCTAGAGAGGGTGCAGAGGAGATTTACCAGGATGTTGCCTGGATTGGAGAGCATGTCTTATGAGGATAGGACTGAGTGAGCTGGGGCTTTTCTCTTTGGAGAGAAGGAGGATCAGAGGTGACTTGATAGAGGTGTACAAGATGATATGAGGCATAGATCGAGTGGACAGTCAGAGACTTTTTCCCAGGGCGACAATGGCTCACACGAGGGGACATAATTTTAAGGTGATTGGAGGAAGATACAAGGGGGATGTCAGGGGTAAGTTTGTTTGTTTGTTTTCTTTTTTTTGACACAGAGTGGTGGGTGCGTGGCATGAACTGCCAGCAGAGGTTGTGGGGGGCAGATACATTAGGGACATTTAAGAGACCTTTAGATAGACACGAATGATAGAGAAATTGGGGAGCTAGGGTGGGAGGGAAGGGTTAGGTAGATCTTAGAGCAGGATAAAATGTCGGCACAACATTCTGGGCCGAAGGGCCTGGTACTGCGCTGTAGTGTTCTATGTTCTATAGTGATTGCACCTTTCTTTTTTTTCTGCGTTCCACTATATTGACTCAATGGATGAGCCCTCCTGTATGTCCTCTTGAGATGCCACTGTGACATTCTCCCTGATCGGTAGTGCAACTCCACAACCTCTCCCACATGCCCCTCTATCACGTCTGAAATCTGTAACTCCAGGAGCATTGAGCTGCCACTCCAACCCTTCTCTCAACTAAGTCTCTGTAATGGCCACAACATCGTGGGCCAGTACAGGCTCCAAGTTCATCTGCCTTACCCATAATACTCCTTGCATTGAAATACATACATATTAGGTCTTCAAGATCAAAAGATTACCAGAAGGAATGGTAATGTAATGAGGATCGGGTCCAATGAGGCTCAAGGGATATTCTCCCATTATGGAGGACACCGGGAGAGGCAGAGGGTGGGAAATACAGTATGGGGGGGGGGGGGGTTCTGACTGCAGTGGATCCCAGCCTCAGGGGGACAACCTCCCACATTTGTGACTCACCTTTTCCTCTTCCTGCTTTTGCTTCCTCTTCTCTTCCACTGCGACTCGCTTCTGTTGTTCCTTCTGCCGTTGTTCTTCCAATTTCTTCTGTCGCTCTTCCACTTGTTTCGCGTACTGAAGTCGTGCTTTCTTTTCTTTCTCTAGCAATTGATATTCTTTTGCAGCTGTTGGCATAAGAGTAAAGCAAGACAGTTCATTACTGAACGAATCACAAAATACATCAGACGGATCTGGACCAAACACAGGCAAATAGCTTAGATGGGAACGACGGTCAGCATGGACCAGTTGGGCATCAGGGCCTATTTTTGTGCTGTGTGACTCTATAACATTAATGGAGCATAAATATAAAATGATGCACCTCACCGATCCAAGGTCAGTGCAGAACAGACATTCCATAACTACTATTATCTTCATTTATATTGTGTTTTTATTATAGGCAAATGTCCCAAGGTTTGTACAGGAGTGTCATCACACAGAATTGGTCAAAGGCATAAAAAAGGGCAGATGACAAGAGCTTGAAGGTGGTGTGTTTTGAGGAAACAGAATCATACAGTACACCTTTTGGTCCACTGTCTAGGCCAACCATCTACACTAAGCCCATTTACCAGCATTTGCTCTTTAGCCTTGCCAATTCAAGTGCTCATCTAGATACTTCTTAAATGTTGTGAGACTACCTGACTCCACCACCCCCTCAGAGTGTGTTCCAGACTGCAACCACCCTCTTGGTGATAAAGTTCTTCAGATCCCCTCTAAACCTCTTATCCTTTAACCCAAATCTATGCCCTCCAGTTTTAGAAAGCCCTATGGAGAAAGCAGATTTCTATACCTACCCCATCTATGCCCCTCATAATTTTGTATACCTCTATCAGGTTCCCTCCCACTCCCCCTCCACCCACCTCCCCCAGCCTCCTCACTCCAAGGAAAACAAGCCCAGCCTCTCCAGTCCTGTCATAACTAAAACACTCCATTCCAGGAAACATCCTGGTGAATCTCCCCGCATCCTTTCCAGCACAATCAAGTCCTTCCTAAGTGTGGCAACCAGAACTATCTGCAGTAATCCTGCTGTGGCCAGAATAGTGTTTTATAAGGTTGTATCAAGACTTCTTTGCTCTTACATTCTGTACCCTGGATTTCATATGCAAGTATCCACCCTCTCTCACTAATTTGATCAAGTTTTTTTTGAAGTAACCAAGAAGGTCGATGAGGACAGGGCTGCAGACGAGGTCTGTATGGACTTCAAGAAGGCCATAAGATTCTGCATGCTAGGCACAGATCAAACACCATTTAAAAGATTGCAGATGACACCAATGTTTTTGGTAAAATCTCAGACGGCAATGAGGAGGTATATAACAGTGAGATAGATCACCTGGACGAGCAGTGTCGCAACAATAACCTCGTACTCAACGTCAACAAGACCAAGGAATTGATTATGGACTTCAGGAAGGGGAAGTCGGGACAACATGCACCAGTCCTCATTGAGGGGTCAGCGGTGGATAGGGTGAGTAGCTTCAAGTTCCTGGGTGTCAACATCTCAGAGGATCTGCCCTGGGCCCAACACATTGATGCAATCACGAAGAAGGCACGCCAGCGGCTATACCGCATTAGGAGTTTGAGGAGATTTGATATGTCAAAGTCTCTTGCAAATTTCTACAGATGTATGGTGGAGAGCACTCTTACTGATTGCATCACAGACTGGTATGGAGGGTCCAATGCACAGGATTAAGAGAGGCTGCAGAGGGTTGTAGACTCAGCCAGCTCCATCACGGCACAACCCTCCCCACCATCAAGGACATCAAGAGGTGGCACCTCAAGAAGATGGCTTAAAGTGACAGGGGAGAGATTTAATTGGAACCTGAGAGGCAACTTTTTCCACCCAGAGAGTGGTCAGTATACGGAATGAGCTGCCAGAGGAAGTGGGTGAGGCAGGTGCATCAACAACATTTAAAAGGTATTTGGACAGGTACAGATAGGAAAGGTTTAGAGGGATATGGGGCAAACAGGACTAGCTTAGATGGTTGGCACGGAGCAGTTAGGCCAAAGAGCCTGCTCCTGGGCTGTACGACTCTATGACTATCTACCTGTGCTGCCACTTTTCATAATCTATGGACTTGTACCAGAGTCCCAGTGCCCTGCCATTCATAGTGCATGCCCATAGTGCATATCCTTATTAATCCTCCCAAAGTATATCACTTTACATTTACCAGGATTAAATTCTATCTGCCATTGCTCTGTAACTGGGCTGAAAAAGCAAATTTCAGAGCTTCAAACCAGCACAATTGAAGGCATGGCAGCCAATGGATAAGCAATTTATAGATGGAAAGGTGGATTTGAAAGCAAGGATGAGAGTTTTAATACTCATCATGGGGGTCAAAGATAAAACTGAGGCAGCAGACTTTGGGATGAACTCCAGTTTACAGAGACAGGCTAGGACAGCAGTCTGCGGAACTTGGCGCCATTGCCAATGCCGGTGTTTATTGTTCATCCTTAACTGAGATGATTAGAAGGTAGCAGTCCTGAAGCCACAGGTTACAATTTGAACAAGATGGGTTTTTAATTATGGAAACAAGAGATTGCAGGTGCTGGAATCTGGAGCTACACACAGTGCTGGAGGAACTCAGCGGTCAGGCAGCATCAATGGAGGGAAATGGACAGTCGATGTTATGGGTCAAGACCTTTCATTTGCACGTTTAAAGAAAGTGGGGAGATAGCCAGGACAAAAAGGTGGAGGGAAGGGGTGGAACAAGAGCTGGCAGGTGATAGGTGGATCCAGGTGAGAGGGCGATAGGCAAATGAGGGAGGGGGAGAGTGGGAATGTCAGAGGTGATAGATGGAAGTGACAAGGGGATGAAGATCATGGAATCTTATAGGAGAGGTTTTTAATTACACCCAGCAGTCACTTAGTTATTATGTGAATGAAGCAACATCTGCAACTCTATTATGTGAATGAAGATTTTCAGATTCCTGATTTATCTAAATGCTTGAATTTAAATTCCTTCGCTGCCATCATATCAGGATTTCAGGCCTCTGGCTCCCAGCTCAGCTATTTAAACACATAGCGACAATGATTTCAAGGACACAGAAGAGGAGCCATCGAGAGCTGCTGAACAATCATCTGCAAGATGTAAAATTTTCTCAGCAAATGCAGTACATGAACTTCATTCAGTGGTTTGCCAGAAGAGGCAACAGGGAGGTGAGCAGAGTCCCAGGAATGGCAGCAAGGTACTGCTGCAGCAGTAGGGGCAGTGATTTCCAGGGGACAGTTGGGTTCTGTAGGGGTTGAGGCGAGGGCAGGGAATTTGACTGGGTGGGATAATGAAGAACATGGAGAATGAGAGGAGAGTGAAAATTAGATTGAGTAGAATTGCAATTAAACCAAGACAACCGAGGAGCTGAGGTATGGTGCTGAAGGATGACTGCTTTTCCTTACATGATCAGGACAGTCCTCACCTCTATAGATCTAGTCTCAGTCACACTCTGTGCAGCATTTGAACAGAGGGTAAAGGTGGTCACAGATATGAGAGTTAGTAAGGGGAGCTGTGGCCACAAGATCCATACTCTGCCTCACCTCATTCCCCCATTGTTGCCCAGTCTTACTGACCATGTGCCAGTCATGCCAGTTTAGACACTTGATGCAACCAAGGCTGGCACAAACTTCCCTGCTGTCTGATGTGTAGGAGTCTGATCACTCGTCCCCAGCCTCAGGAACTTGGCCATAATGCAACTTAGAACCTGTATCCACCACGTCAACTTTAAACATCATTACCAACAGAGCTCAATTACTGCTTACTAGAATTCACAAATGGACCTGGACTGATCCTTTGAGGCGAGGCTCTGCACATCAACACCGTCTCCTGTACCATTAAACTGCCACATCAGCAGGGATAACAAATGGCTAGAGCACACCTTTATTTCCACCCCCCCCACTTTGAAGTGGTCACAGTCTCATGACAGACAATAGTGGGAATAAGAAGCTTGCCTTCCTTCTTCAAAATGGGTCTAGTGTTCACTGTACAAACTCAAGCTTCCACTTACCCATCTCCTTTTCCTTTTCTTCCCTTCGTGCCTTGGCTAGTCTCTGTCTCTCAACGGTCTTTAAAATGGAGCCATCTATTACTGTTAAGAGAAGTGACAATTTGTTAATAAACTACAGATAATCTATTCAATTAAAACTTAGTTTTAATTGTAGAAATTTACAGACTATCTTTGCTTTATTGGACATCCAGTCATTAGAAACAACTGAGCCATCATACAGGGCTAATGGATTTGATCAATGAAACGTGACTCCCTGAAACTCTGGCACAAAATCCAACTGGGGAGAACAACTGATGACAATACATGAAGTTGGGAGGCAGATGAATGTTTATTTATTTTGAATAATTGACAAGATGCTTGTGCTTTCCAAGAACCAACCAAATCAATGTTGTTGGATGCCATTTTGGCCCAGACACCAGAAAATTGGAACAAGAGTGGCCCACCTGGCCCTTCAATATCATCTGTTTCAGGCCTTTTTTTGTGCCAGTTCTCCTTGGCCCTTAATTCTCTAATCTTTTTTTAAAAAATTATCTACGACCTCTTTAACGATCTCAATTTATGTAGCCTCCACAACCTACCAGGGTAGAGAATTGCAGAGATTCACCATCCGAAATGGAATTCAATGACCACCCCATTATCTCCTAACTATCACCTCTTGTTCAAGACTCTCCCACAAATGCAAGAATCTCAACATCTGGCTTGTCATGCCACCCTGGGATCTTAATTGATCGCTTCACCCCTCATTCTTCTGAAATCCATAAGTAAATGGATTAAGTATTCACTCTCAATAGAAATTACCTTATTGAATCATTCTGGACTGCCTCCAACGCTAGTAGATCCTTTCCTAAACAAGGGGGACAAAAACTACACATTCCAGGTGTGGCCTCACCATTGATCTGCACAATTGTCAGATACTGAAAAAAATTCCATTCCACACTTTCTGCTGGGTCTTTATACAATGACAATATTCAACAAGCTTAACAGCAAATTAAAACGATAATGCATATTTTAAAACACAAAAGTACAAGAGGAGCCTTCCATCCACGATGTCTCAAAAATACTCTCCACTTAGTGGCAATCTAACCACCCTGCCATTACTCTCCCAGGATTCTCAGCCTCTAGGGCAGCAGGAACATGGGATCACTACCAACTGCAAGTTCTCTTCCAAACTGTACACCATCCTGACTTGGAAACATACCAACAGTCCTTCATTGTCACTGGGTCTAAATCCTGGAAATTCCTCCTTAACAGCCCTGTGGGAGAAGCTTCATGAGAAGGAGCACAATGGTTCAACAAGGCAGCTCACCTTCAAAGGCAGCCAGGGATGGGCAATAAATGCTGGCCTTGCTAGCAAAGCCAAGATCCTGGAAATAGGCAAGTTTTAAAAAAACATGTAAATGAATAAAAGCATGATTTTCAAATTTCCTGAATACAGAGCTGAATACAAACACTGGATGGAAGTACCATAGACTGTACATTGTCCCACATGCCAGGATCACCAATTCCCTCTTGGGAATCTGACTGTCAGCATTCAGCAGTGCTCCAGGTACCTGGTTTGGTTGGTGCTTTCACAATGACTGGTGACGGATCAGCAAGGACCGGACTATTTACACTTTGGCTTCTTCTTTCATCTGCTTGTGCTTGAGCTGCAGCAACTGAGAGAGAGAAGGGGGAAGGGAGAGGTAGGAGAATGAAAGAAAAACAATCATACAGCAGGCAAAGCCTTTTGGACCACTGAGTCCCCTCCTTGAAATAGCTCTCAACATTGATGATCTAGCCATTTCCTGGTGCCAGGCCACAAACTAAAACTTGTATCTTCTGACTTATTGCAGGAGGATTTGAACTCTCAGTCTCTGGAGGCTAATCCAGGACCATGACTATCCTCCTCTACCCACACGCATGTTTTAGGAACTTGGATTTCAAGACCATTTGTGGTAGGTGTCTAACTGCTGTTAGCATACCAAGATAAACAGAATACAGAGTGATCCTTAATCAGATCACTGCCTATACACCAGGCAGAACATTTTATAGTATTATATTCCAACAGTCCAAGTCAGATACACAGAAGAGGGGGACAAGACTAGTGAAAAGTCTTACTGTTACAGAAAGGAGCTAAGTAAATGTAATAGGTTAGAAAAATTTGAAGTTAATTTAATCACAGTATGGTTAAAGCAGTGGAGGCCATTTGGTCCATCAAGTCTATTCTAGCTCAATGCAAGAATAAAATTAGCCCTAGTCCCAGTTTCCTTTTGAATGCCACAACTGCATTTCCCTCCACAGCAGTCACTCGGTACAATGAAATATTTCCTCCTCTAGTTCTTCTGCCAGTCCGCTTTTATATCCTCTGGCCTTGCCCTCTCGATTGACAGGAACAGTTACTTTCTACCTATTTGGCCCATACCCTACAAGTTTTTAAATATTGTCATCAGATCTCCTTGCAATATCTTCTGTTGTAAGAACAGCCACAGTTTCTCAGTTTATCCACACAGAATTTTAGTAAGACTCCTTTGTATCCTCTCCAAAGATTTTATATCTTTCTCGGTGCAGTGCCCAGAACTGTACTTTAGCAAGGTCTTTGACAAGGTCCTGCATGGGAGGCTGCTCCAGAAGGTTAAGTCACTTGACATTCAGGATGAAGTAGTCAACTGGACTCAACGTTGGCTTAGCGGGAGAAGCCGGAGAGCAGTAGTAGATGGTTGTCTCTCTGACTGGAGGCCTGTGACTAGTGATGTGCCACAGGGATCAGTGCTGGGCCCATTGTTGTTTATCATCTATATTAACGATTTTTCTGATAACACGGTAACTGGATCAGCAAATTTGCAGATGACACCAAGATTGGGGGCGTAGTGGACAGCGAGGAAGGCTATCAAAGCTTGCAGTGTGATCTTGACCAGCTGGCAAAATGGGCTGAAAAATAGCAGATGGAATTTAATGCAGACAAGTGTGAGGTGTTGCACTTTGGGAGGACAAACCAGGGTAAGACTTACACAGTGAATGGTCAGGCACTAGGGTGTGCAGTAGAACAAAAGGACCTGGGAATACAGATCCAAAATTCCTTCCATCACAGGTAGATAGGGTCATAAAGAGAGCTTTTGGCACATTGGCCTTCATAAATCAGGGCACTGATTACCATAGAACCATACAGCACAAAACAGGCCCTTTGGCCCACCATGTTGTGCCGTCCATCAGACCACCCTCACACTACCTAACCCCTTCCTCCCGCATATCCCTCTATCTCACATTCCTCCATATGCCTATCCAACAAGCTCTTGAACCTGTTCAATGTATCTGCCTCCACCACCACCCCAGGCAGTGCATTCCATGCACCAACCACTCTCTGGGTGAAAAATCTCCCCCTGACATCTCCCCTGAACCTCCCACCCATAACCTTAAAGCCATGACCTCTCATCTTGAGCATTGGTGCCCTGGGAAGGAGGTGCTGACTGTCTACTCTATCTATTCCTCTCAATATTTTATATACTTCTATCATGTCTCCTCTCATCCTCCTCCTTTCCAGTGAATAAAGCCCTAGCACCTTAAGCCTCTCCTCATATTCAATACTCTCCAATCCAGGCAGCATCCTGGTAAATCTCCTCTGCACCCTCTCCAATGCCTCCACATCCTTCCTATAATGAGGCGACCAGAACTGAACACAGTACTCTAAGTGTGGTCTAACTAGAGTTTTGTAAAGCTGCATCGTCACCTCACGGCTCTTAAACTCAATCCCGCGATTTATGAAAGCCAACATCCCATTGGCCTTCTTAACTGCTCTTTCCACCTGTGAGGCAACTTTCAATGAACTGTGAATATGAACCCCCAGATCCCTCTGCTCCTCCACACTGCCAAGTACCTTGCCATTCACCCAGTACTCTGCCCTGGAGTTTGTCCTTCCAAAGTGTACCACCTCACACTTCTCTGGATTGAACTCCATCTGCCACTTGTCAGCCCAGCTCTGCATCCTTATCAATATCCCTCTGTAAGCTCCGACAGCCCTCCACACTATCCACAACACCACCTATCTTAGTGTCGTCTGCAAACTTACTAACCCAGCCCTCCACCCCCTCATCTAAGTCATCTATAAATATCACAAAAAGTAGAGGTCCCAGAACCGATCCCTGCGGGACACCACTAGTCACTGCCTTCCAATCCGAGGGCACTCCTTCCACCACAACCCTCTGCTTTCTACATGCAAGCCAATTCCTAATCCACACAGCCAAGCTTCCTTGGATCCCTTGGCCTCTGACCTGAAGAAGAAGCCTACCATGAGGAACCTTATCAAACGCCTTACTAAAATCCATGTAAGCCACATCCACCGCACTGCCCTCATCAATCTTCCTGGTCACCTCCTCAAAGAACTCTATCAGGCTTGTGAGGCAAGATCTTCCCTTCACAAAGCCATGCTGGCTGTCCCTAATCAGTCCATGATTCTCAAGGTGTTCGTAAATCCTATCCCTTAGAATCCTTTCTAACAGCTTACCCACCACAGACGTGAGACTCACTGGTCTATAATTCCCTGGCCTATCCCTATTACCTTTTTTGAACAAGGGGACCACATTCGCAATCCTCCAATCCTCCGGCACCACCCCCGTAGACAACGAGGACTCGAAGATCCTTACCAGCGGTTCAGCAATCTCCTCCCTAGCCTCTCGAAGCAGCCTGGGGAAAATCCCGTCAGGCCCCGGAGATTTATCTGTCTTAATATTATTTAACAACTTCAACACGTCCTCTCTCGATATCAACAACCTCGAGAACATTACCCCTACCAGCACTCCCCTCCGCATCATCAAGACCCCTCTCCCTGGTGAATACCGAAGAGAAATATCCATTGAGAACTTCACCCACTTCCGCCGCCTCCAGGCAAATTCTCCCACCTTTGTCCTTAATCGGACCTACCTTCACCCTAGCCATCCAGGAGTTGGGATGTTATGTTGAAGTTGTACAAGATGTTGGTGAGGCCAAATTTAGAGTATTGTGTGCAGTTGTGGTCAGCACCTACAGGAATGATATCAATAAGCTTGAAAGAGTGCAGAGAAAATTTACACGGATGTGGCCAGGACTTGAGGACCTGAGTTTATAGAGAAAGGCTGAATAGGTTAGGACTTTATTCCCGGGAGCAGAGGAGAACAAGGGGAGATCTTATGGAAGTATACAGAATTATGAGTATAGATAGGGAGAATGCATGCAGGCTTTTTCCCCTCAGGTTGGGTGAGACTAGAACTAGAGGTCATAGGTTTAGGGTGAAAGGTGAAATATTTAAGAGGAATCTGCGGGGGAACTACTTCACTCAGAGGGCGGTGCAATGTGGATTGAGCTGCCAGCGGAAGTGGTGGACGTGGGTTCAATTGTAACCTTTAAGTTTGGATAGATGCATGGATGAGAGAGGTACAGAGGGCTATGGTCTGGGTGCAGGCAGATGGGCCAAAGGGCCTGTTTCCATGCTGCTGTGTTCTATGACTATCTTGGTGCAAACCTCCAGATGCAACTCAGTCATACAGATGTCATGCAGCCTAGACACAGCCATTCGGCCCCACCAACCAATGGGCACCCATCCATATTTATCCCAGCACTTGACCCATAGCCTTCAAGTCAAATGGTCATCTAGACACTTCTTAAACACTGTGACCGTTCCACCACCCTCAGGAAGTATATTCTAGGTACTCACCACTCTCTGGTGAAAAAGGACCCCTTGGGTCCCTTCCAAATCTTTTGCCCCTTACCCTAAATCTATGTCCTCTGTTTCTTCTACCTCTGACATGGGAAGAACTTTCCTGCTGTCTATCTATACCCTCAATTTTATATACCTCAGTCATGTCCCCTTTTAAACTCCTCCACTCTAGGGAGAACAGACCCAGCTTCTCCAGTCTCTCATCACTGAACTGCACCATCCCAGGACTGAACTAGTGTTTTATTTTAAAGGATAGGTTCGTACCCTCCTACTCAGTGCCCCCATATACAAAGCCCAGGATCCCATTTGATTTTATAAACACCTCCTCAACTTGCCCTGCCATTTTCATCAAACTCACAATCCCAGGTCTCCAAGTTCTTCTGAAGACAAAAGAGACTGCAGTTGCTAGAGTCTAGAGCAAAAAAAACAGAACACTGGAAGAACACAGCAGATCAAGTCCTGATGCAAGGCCTCGACCCAAAACATCAACTTACACCTTTTGTCTCCGCAGATGCTTCCTTGACCTGCTGAGTTCTTCCAATGTTCTGTTTTCAGCTACAAGTTCTTCTACTTTTCTTTTTTGACTGAGTCATTCAATAGCACAGAAACAGATCCTTTGACCTACTCAGTCCATGCTGACCATCAAGCACCCATTTACACTAATGATAATTTATTCTCCCCACATTTCCATCAACTCCCCTCAGATTCTACCATTGATGGGCAGGCACGGTAGTGTAGCGGCTAGCGTAACGCTATTACAGTGCCAGCGACCTGGGTTCAATTCTGGCCACTGTAAGGAGTTTGTACGTTCTCCCCGTGTCTGTGTGGGTTTCCTCTGGGTGCTCCGGTTTCTTCCCACATTTCAAAGACATATGGGTTAGGAAGTTGTGGGCATGCTATGCTGGCGCCAGAAGCGTGGCGACACTTGCGGGCAGCCCCCAGAACACACTACGCAAAAGGTGCATTTCACTGTGTTTCCATGTACATGTGACTAATAAAGATCTCATCTACCTAAATATTAGGACCAACTAGCCTACCAACCTTCAGAACTGTGCCCTCTAGTTTATATTGCCTCTTCTCATTCTTACCAAAACACAACACTTCACATTTCTCAGCTTTAAATTTCATCTGCCACATATCTACTCATTCCACCACCTTGAATCAATAGCTATCCTCCTCACAGTTCAATGATCCTCCAACGAATTTGGAAATTGTGTGCTGTGCACCCAGTTCCAAGTCATTTATAATAGGCTTCCTCAAAAGATGATGCTATCTGCAACCAATGAGAAAAGCAGTCAACATAATTCATCTCCCCAAGTCAGACTTGGGTCACTGCACCCTTGTGAAAGTTAACTGGAAGCAAACTCATGCTAACCACTGGCAATGCCTGTTGCATGGACTACAAAGTACAAATTGTACAATTGACACAAGGCTTGTAGACTGGACATCATTTAATTTGTAATCATGCCTGATAATATACAATGGCTAAATGTTTTAAAGTTTAAATAAATGCAAGATACTTCCATTATTATGCAAAATGAAAAGCAGTAATTATAGGCTATGAGGAAAGTGATAAAAAGTAGCACTGACTGAATATTAGGACTATGATGGCACTGTGCAGCTCCTCAAACTGTTCTACAATTGGCGTCTCAGGACTCCAGTTACTGCCTTTGGTCAACATTTTAGGTCGTTACCCAAATAAAAACAATCAATTGCATTGAAAGCACCACTGACATCCAACATCCACAGGGTAGAGAGATCCAGATTTCCACTCCCTGTGTGAAGTGCTTATTGGCATCACCCTGGAACATTATGCCTTATTACAGAGGAAATAGTTTTTCCTGTATCTAATCTACCACATTCTTCAAACATTTCACCACTTAATCACTTATTCCCTCTCCATCTGCACACACAGTCCTGAACTAATGTCGGTCTAGATAGTGGGCTCAGCTCCTGGGATAAAGTTTAACACACAACTGCCAGCCTCAGATGGAAGCTGCACCATAAACAAAGTCCTGATGAAGGTCTTGACCTGAAACGTCCACTGTCCATTTCCCTCCATAGACGCTGCCAGCTTTTTGTGTTGCTCTATAAACAAAGTTAACACTTGACTGCAATAATTGGAGATAAGAACAGAACACACATGCATACCTATCCAGAACAGAGGGACAATGCCGTACATTTTGATGAAAGTTTCTCTGAGATTGATACATCATAAATTTCACACACTAATTCTTTATGTTGCTTTGTAAAAATTAAACATGAAATCTAAACACATCTATACATGAGATGCCAACCTATAACTTCCCTTTGAAAAGCAAAGCACATATTGAGAGCATTTCTCAAACAGAAGAATTCCATCTTTCTTCCTTAAACTATTCATCCCTACATTACAGTGGCTGGTTGAAAAGTGCATTGGGACATTCCAAGATTGTATAAGACAACAAAAAAATACCACGTGGTCAAACAGGGTCTGTACTGAGTGTTTCAGATTTCCTGCATCTGCAACTTTTTGCTTGCCAAGATTGGGAAGGATAAAATAGAAATGCAAACATCTCTTTCAAACCTACCATTTCCCCATCATGCACTCACCAATCCTGGAAAAATCTATTCTACTACCACCTAGTGAAATTCGAACTTTAAAGATAAGACAAATCAGTGGTGGGAAAAGAGAGAGAGAGAGAGACTTTCACCTCAAACAGGAACCTCATGGCACACAACAAAACTTGTAACAAAAAGGAATTAAATTCAAAACTCAGAGACCGTTTCAGAGACTGAATCACTGCAAAGTAATACACTCATCATAGCCACCCTGTTCCAGGAGAAAACAAAAAGGATCAAAATGATTATTTTAACACAGCAACTAATCTTACTCCAACATACATGCCTAGATCCGTATGGAGATTAGCAGTGAGAACAGATTGCAACTGGTTTCCTTCACTAAGTACATAAAAATCTACAGTAACAGGGTAATTTTGATATTTCCAATATTTTTGTTGTGTATGAAATAGTAATTAATTTTGAGGTTCCCATTGTACAGGATTATATAACATTTCTAGGGTTTCAATTCTTCACTATCTACCAAAATAACCAGAACACAAGCATGAAGACCTACTTAAAAAGTTTGATTTTATACTTTTTACTTCAATAAAACTGCATGGATAATGATAAGCATCTGTTTTGCTTTAAGCAAAAACAAATACTTTTGCTTGAAGCAAAAGCAGATACTTGCATAGATTACCAACAAACTGCACTTTGTGGGTGAGTACCAGATTCCGTTGGCTAGTGTCATAATTGGCAACTGCTGGTTCTGTAAAAATGCAGGTAAGTAATGAATGACTAAATGAACACAGCACAGTATGGGCCTTTTGGCCCACGATGTTGTGCTGACCTACATAAACACCTATTCTGTGATCAATCTAACCCTTCCCTCCTACATACCCTCCTTTTTTCTTACATCCAGTCTAAGCAGTCTTTTCAACAGGAAAATTTAATCAGCTTCTACCATCACCCCCAGCAGTGTGGCCCAGGCACCCACCACTGTGTAAAAAAACCTACCTCTGACATCTTGCCTCAACTTTCCTTCTCTGACAAACTGACGTCCTCTGGCATTGGCCATTGTTGCAGATATTACTTATTGTCATCACTTATAGTTAATACATCTGCCTAAGGACTTGTTATAACCAACACCTGATTTCACCAAACATTAATAGCAAGCGAAAAGGCATATGAAAAATTCAAGCCCTAAGGAGTTCTAAGCAGATGAACCTCTGTACACAGATATGATGACTGATCACACCAGCTACATATCCATGCAGCACAGAGAATGAGGGCATGTGCGTAAAAAAGCAACACAAAGGAGCTGGAGAAACTCAGTGGGTCAGGTACCATCTACGGAGGGAAATGGACAGTTGACGTATCGGATTGAGATCCTTCGTCAGGACTGGGGTCTCGTGATGAAGGGTCTTGACCCCAAACATCAACTGTCCATTTCCCTCTGTAGATGCTGCCTGACCTGCTGAGATGCTTCAGCTCCTTTGTGTGTGGCTCCAGATTTCCAGCATCTGCAGTCTCTTCTGTCTCCAAGTATGTACAAAGTTAGTTTGTTCAATTCCACCAGTGCTCTGCTTAGTATTTAGTACAATATAGCATTTACTAATTAACTGAACAGTACACTTTAAGAAGGCAGGGAGGAAATCCAGCAACATTCTCCAGAGCAGTATCAAATGAGCAATTCTTTAAAAGTCAATGGCCCTGATGTAGTTAACAATTTGTAATGGATGAAGAGAGTCATTTAAACATCTTCAGCGATGCAATATCCACAACATTGTACCTGCTTCTCTGAGGAGAGAATTCCAGATTTCCACCACCATTTGTTTGAAGAACTGCTTCCATGAATAGCCTGCCTCTGATTTTAACATTATCTTGTTCTGAATTTCATTACCAAAGTAGTTTATTTCCATCAACCATACTTCGTTTCCCCCACAGACGCTGCTTGACCAGAGTTCCTCCAACAGTCTGTTTTTTGCTCCAGATTCAGGCATCTGCAGACTCTTGTGTAACCATATTATTTCCCTTAATGATCTTAAACACCTCTTCAGCCCATAATTTTCTATATTCCAGGGAATACAAACCTCATTTGTGCGACTTGGCCTAGTAATTTAACCCTTACAGCCCCAGTTTTAATTAAGGCCAATGCCTCTTCCTGAGATGCAGTGCCCATATCTGAATATAGTCACTCCAGGCATGAGCCTGACCAAAGCTTTCAACAGCTGAAACATAACTTCCTGTGTATTTTGGCTCCCTCGAGAAAATAACCAACATTCCAGGAAGCTTTTAAATTATTTGTTGCGGTGCCCAACAGTTTTTAGGGATTTCTGTAAGCTCCTCAATTTCTCTCATCTACAGCTCCTTGCTTTCCACTTTAGAAAATAAATCAAGAACAGGCAGAAAAAATAATTTCTTTGAATTATTTTCACCAATTCCTTGTGTTATGGTGTCATACAAACCCAAGAAATGAGGATGCATGGTCCCACAAATCTGCTCCACCATTCAGTAAGATTATGTCTTCTCATCACAGCTCCACTTTCCTGCCCATTCCCCATGACACTTCACTTCTTGAATATACTCAATGACACAGCTTCCAGTGCTAGAGTATTTCAAAGATTCACAACCTGATAGAATTTCATCTCACTGCCATCTTATATGGGCAACCTTTGATACCGAAATTATGACACTAGTTCCAGATTACCCCACAGCATCCATCCTGTCAAATATCCTTGACCCTGTGTTTCAAAAAGAGAAACTCTTATTCTTCTAATCTACCCATCCTGCTCAAGCTTTCATCAATTTCAAAGGCACTCCTTTAGTTTGAGCAATGAACCTAAAGAACATTTCCCAAACAGTCTATCCTTCCATAAGTAATGAGACCAAAACTGCAAGGAGTACTCCAGGTACGGTCCCATCACTGTCCTGTACAGTAAGACATCTCTACTTTTATACAAAAATCAAAAAAATGTAGATGCTGGAAATCTAAACTAAAAACAGAAAATACTGGAAGCATTTAGCAGATCAGGCAGAATCTGAGGAAACAAATAAACGTAATGCTTTAGGTCTAAGATCCTTTGTCAGAACTGGAAAAGAGAAAATCTTAGATTGTGGGGATGGTGGGGGAGGGATAGTTGGGACAAAGGGAACATCTCCGGTAGGGCAAGGAAAATATCCTGGCGATAAGCTGTGAAGTCATCTCGTTGAAGGGCTAATGGGAACAATTAGGGAGAGAGATCATGGTCCTTTGTTCATATGAAATGAGAGCAGTTAGGAATATAAAGATTGCATAATACAGGGCTGTGGACATGCCCAACGGGTCACCTTGTGTCAATGGAGAGTGAAAAACTGAGTCAATATCATGGATGGATGAACTGGCCAGATCTGATGCAGATAAATAAGGGGAATTAGCAGAAGTTGCAGGATTCGATATCGAGTTCAAAATGCTGCAACGTGCCTGTGCAGAAAACAAACTGCTGTTCAAGCTCGCACTGGCCTCATGAAAACAGTACAGAAGGCCATAGATAGCTGGGTATGACAGAGCGGACTGGAGAATTAAAGTGCATGCAACAGGAAGCTCAGACTCGCCCCTGCAGACTGAGCGCAGAATCTCTGCAGTTACCCAATCTGTGTTCCATTTCTCCAAGGCAGAGACACCCCCACCGCGAACACCGAATTGAATACATTGGATTGGAAGTAGTACAAGTGAATCTCTGCTTCACCTGAAGGGACTTTTTTTTTGGGTCCCTGGGTAGATTCAGAGTTATACAGCACAGAAACAGGTCCTTCAGCCCAACTTGTCCATGCCGACCAAGATGCCCATCTATGATAATCACACTTGCCTCAATCCTTCTAAACATTTCCTATCATGTACCTATTCAAATGTCTTTTAAACATTGTAATTATACCCACCTCTACCACTTCATCTGGCAACTTGTTCAATAAACCCATCACCCTTATGAAAAACTTGGTCCCTCAGATCTCTAAAATTTCCCCTTTCACCTTAAACTTATGCCCTCTAGTTTTAAACTCCTTTACCGAGGGGTGAAAAAACCTGACTACCTTATCCGTGTCCCTCATTTTAAAAACATCTAAGGTCACCCCTCAATTTTTGCTCCAAGGCAAACAATCCCAGCCTATCCAATCTCTCATAACTCAAGCCCTCCAGACTAGGTCCTGAATGCAACCTCTCTAGCTAATCACATTCTTTCTACAGCATGGTGACCAGAACTGCACTCAATACTCCAAGTGTGGTCTAACAAATGTGATAGAGATGAAAGGACAGATGCTGCATTTTCTATGGAGTTGCATGGAAAAGTGCTGTAGGAAGGGAGTGGTTGGTGAAGTCAGTAGAACAGACCAGGTAGTTGAGAAGAGAACTTTCCTTTCTAAATGTTGAATGAGAAGTGGAGGGGGAAAGATGTATTTGGTGCTGAAATCTCATTGAAGGTGGCGTAAGTTTGCAAAGGACCTTGAATAAAGAAGCTGGTGAGGCAGAAGGCAAGGATGGGAGATACATCTGTCACATTGGTGGGAGGTGGGTGAGGGGGGCACAGGTAACTCTATCACTGCTCTGTCCAGGAGAAGGGGTGAGAGCAGAGATGTGGCCATGATCTCTGCTAATTACAATGGAGTGGTCACTATGATTCAGGAAGACCAACTTTTAATATCCTAGTTATATTAAGTCCAATAGACCCAGAGACTTATCAGCTTACAGCTCCAACAGTTTGATCAGTACCACTGCACTGGTGATTGTCATTTTCCTAAGTTCCTCCCTCTTTTCCCAACTTGCAGCTAATTCTGGGGTGAATAGGAGGAGGTGGCAGATAAATGTGTGGCTGAGAAGTTGGTGCAGGAGGGAGGGTTTTAGATTTCTGGATCATTGGGATCTCTTCTCGGGAAGGTGGGACCTGTACAGAGATGACGGGTTACACCCGAACCAGAAGGGGGCCAATATCCTTGCGGCGAGATTTGCTAGGGTGGTACAGGAGGGTTTAAACTAGTTTGTGAGGGGGAAGGGAACCAGAGGAGTAGGTCAGAGGAAGAAGGGAATGGGGAAAAGTTAGATCAAACAGGCAGAGAGGCTTTGGGGAAGGAGAAGCAGAATACAGGCTGTAAAAGTAGTAAGATAGATGGACTGAAGTGTGTTTACTTAAATGCAAGAAGTGTCAGGAATAAGGGGGATGAACTGAGGGGGACTATGATATCGTGGCTATTACTGAGACGTGGCTGACGTCAGGAGAGGAGTGGATATTGAATATTCCTGGTTTTCGGTGTTTTAAGAGGGATAGGGAAGGGGGGAGAAGAGGGGGAGGGGTGGCAATACTGGTCAGGGACACTGTTACGGCTGTGGAAAAGATGGATGTTGTAGAAGGATCATCTCTAGAGTCCGTATGGGTGGAGTTAAGGAACAAGAAAGCAGTTACTCTACTAGGAGTATTCTATAGGCCCCCCGGTAGCAGTAGAGATATAGAGGAGCAGATTGGCAGGCAGTGTTTGGAGAGAAGCAGAAATAACAGGGTTATTATAATGGGAGACTTCAACTTCCCAAATATAGACTGGAACCTGCTTAGTGCCAAAGGTTTAGATGGGACAGAATTTGTTAAGTGTGTCCAGGAGGGATTCCTGATGCAGTATGTTGACAGGCTGACTAGAGGGAATGCCATGTTAGATCTAGTTTTAGGAAATGAACCGGGACAGGTGAAGGATCTATTGGTGGGTGAGCATTTGGGGGACAGTGACCTTTGCTCCATAACCTTTAAAATTGTCATGGACAGGGACAGGTGCAGAGAGGACAAGAGGTTTTTCAATTGGGGAAGGGCTAACTACGAAGCTATAAGGAGAGAACTTGGGAGTGTAAATTGGGATGTCCTTTTTGAAGGAAAATGTACCATGGGGATGTGGTCGATATTCAGGGATCTTATGCAGGATGTGAGGGATAAATATGTCCCGGTGAGGCAGAGAAGGAATGGCAGGGTGAAGGAACCGTGGGTGACGAGAGAGGTGGAACGACTTGTTAGGGAGAAGGTAACATATGTGAGGTATAAGCAGCAAGGTTCAGACAGGGCCCGTGAGGAATATAGGGTAGCGAGGAAGGAACTTAAGAAAGGGCTGAGGAGAGCTAGAAGGGGACATGAAAAGGCTTTGGCTAGTAGGGTTAAGGAAAATCCCAAGGCCTTTTTCAAGTACGTGAAGGGTAGGAGGATGGCTAGGGTGAAGGTAGGTCCGATTAAGGACAAAGGTGGGAGAATTTGCCTGGAGGCGGCAGAAGTGGGAGAAGTTCTCAATGAGTACTTCTCTTCGGTATTCACCAGGGAGAGGGGTCTTGATGATGCGGAAGGGAGTGCTGGTAGGGGTAATGTTCTCGAGGTTGTTGATATCAAGAGAGAGGATGTGTTGAAGTTGTTAAATAATATTAAGACAGATAAATCTCCGGGGCCTGACGGGATTTTCCCCAGGCTGCTTCGAGAGGCTAGGGAGGAGATTGCTGAACCGCTGGTAAGGATCTTTGAGTCCTCGTTGTCTACGGGGGTGGTGCCGGAGGATTGGAGGGTTGCGAATGTGGTCCCCTTGTTCAAAAAAGGTAATAGGGATAGGCCAGGGAATTATAGACCGGTGAGTCTCACGTCTGTGGTGGGTAAGCTGTTAGAAAGGATTCTAAGGGATAGGATTTATGAACACCTTGAGAATCATGGACTGATTAGGGACAGCCAGCATGGCTTTGTGAAGGGAAGATCTTGCCTCACAAGCCTGATAGAGTTCTTTGAGGAGGTGACCAGGAAGATTGATGAGGGCAGTGTGGTGGATGTGGTTTACATGGATTTTAGTAAGGCGTTTGATAAGGTTCCTCATGGTAGGCTTCTTCAGAAGGTCAGAGGCCGAGGGATCCAAGGAAGCTTGGCTGTGTGGATTAGGAATTGGCTTGCATGTAGAAAGCAGAGGGTTGTGGTGGAGGGAGTGCCCTCGGATTGGAAGGCAGTGACTAGTGGTGTCCCGCAGGGATCGGTTCTGGGACCTCTACTTTTTGTGATATTTATAGATGACTTAGATGAGGGGGTGGAGGGCTGGGTTAGTAAGTTTGCGGACGACACTAAGATAGGCGGTGTTGTGGATAGTGTGGAGGGCTGTCGGAGCTTACAGAGGGATATTGATAAGGATGCAGAGCTGGGCTGACAAGTGGCAGATGGAGTTCAATCCGGAGAAGTGTGAGGTGGTACACTTTGGAAGGACAAACTCCAGGGCAGAGTACAGGGTAAACGGCAAGGTACTTGGCAGTGTGGAGGAGCAGAGGGATCTGGGGGTTCATATTCACAGTTCGTTGAAAGTTGCCTCACAGGTGGAAAGAGCAGTTAAGAAGGCCAATGGGATGTTGGCTTTCATAAGTCGCGGGATTGAGTTTAAGAGCCGCGAGGTTATGATGCAGCTTTACAAAACTCTAGTTAGGCCACACTTAGAGTACTGTGTTCAGTTCTGGTCGCCTCATTATAGGAAGGATGTGGAGGCATTGGAGAGGGTGCAGAGGAGATTTACCAGGATGCTGCCTGGATTGGAGAGTATTGAATATGAGGAGAGGCTTAAGGTGCTAGGGCTTTATTCACTGGAAAGGAGGAGGATGAGAGGAGACATGATAGAGGTATATAAAATATTGAGAGGAATAGATAGAGTAGACAGTCAGCGCCTCCTTCTCAGGGCACCAATGCTCAAGATGAGAGGTCATGGCTTTAAGGTTATGGGTGGGAGGTTCAGGGGAGATGTCAGAGGGAGGTTTTTCACCCAAAGAGTGGTTGGTTCATGGAATGCACTGCCTGGGGTGGTGGTGGAGGCAGATACATTGAACAGGTTCAAGAGCTTGTTGGATAGGCATATGGAGGAACGTGAGATAGAGGGATATGTGGGAGGAAGGGGTTAGGTAGTGTGAGGGTGGTCTGATGGACGGCACGACACGGTGGGCCGAAGGGCCTGTTTTGTGCTGTATGGTTCTATGGTAACGTTTATCCTCAATGCTGAAGATTGGTGAAAAATGTTTAAATCAGCTGCAATCTTGTTTTCCATTAATTCACTAGACATCTTCTATAGGACCAGTGCTCACTTTGTTAATGCTTTAAATTTATTTTTAAAATTGGAACTAGCTTGGATGGAGCACCTTGGTCAGCATGGACCAGTTGGGCTGAAGGGCCTGTTTCCGTGCTGTATAACTCTACGACTATCTACAACTCTTACTGCTTTTATATTTTTAGCTATCTTCATTTCCTAATCTATTTTTTCTTTTCTTTATTAATCTTCCAGTAATTTAATGGTGAATTTTTATATTCCGTTCAATCTTCTGACCTTCCCAATGATAACAGTTGGGTTACCATTACCCGTTTCACCATCGCCTCTAACTCTCTAAATTTCCCCTTACCTGAACCCTCCCTCCAATTATGTAAAACACTGTTCACAGTTCTAGTCATTTGAAAGGAAACCAGTCGCAGTCTGATTCAAGTAATGCCAGTTCCAACGTAACAGCACCTCCTTCCCCAAGTACTGATGCCAATGACCCACAACTGAAACCCACTCCTCCAATACTAATTTTTGAGCCACCATTCAATTCTGATGTTATTGACTGTGTGCCAATTTGCACATGGCTCAGGTAGATATCCAGAAATTAGCAGCTTTGTGGTTCTGGATTTTAATTTACAACATAGCTGCTCAAGCTCCCTCAACTGAACCTCAATGACACTGGTACCTTCATGGATCACAACAATCAGACCTATTCCCACTCCAAGTCCCTCTTGCATCTGAGGACATAAACTTAATCCTGATACAGGGGAAGCAGCACAACATTTGCACTTTTGCTTGTGTTTGTACGAACAGTATTCAGTTCCCGTATCTATGCTGTCCCTCAACTTACTATATTCCTTTTCACTCCTCCAACCTTAACCGGCCCATACCACAGTGGTGAGGTTAGTATGCTCGTTCTCCATGCAGTCTCTAATTTACGCAGTCTGCAAGAGCCTCATACCTGTTAGACAAGTGCAGAGGCTCACAGGCAGTCAGTCACACCCTTCCACTGACCAAACCTACAGTACTTAACTTTTGTTCCCTGATGCAAAAGTGATTGAAGCTCAGACGGGCACCGCTAGTTTCCATGTGCTATTACCACAACACACATGCCCCATCATGTCTCTCATAATTTACTTCATTAAGTTTTCCAATTATTTATAAACAATTATAATTTTAAAATACAAATTTTATTTGCACTGTTTGCATATGATACTTTAGTGAGAATCTCTTTCAGGAAGAAATAACTACAGTAATCACCAGCCAATTAATTCTTGCCTTCCTCTGATGCAACATTTTGATTACTTCCTTTTTCGCAATTCAATTCAGGTTTCTGCTGTTGGTGCTCATTAATTCAACTCTGATCTTTCTTGAAAGTACAGATATGGCACCTCTTCCACCTACCTTACTTAATTCCCGCAATCACCAAAATCCTGGGAGTTTCATACTTTTCAGAATTCATATGCAGTGGAAGTTGACTTTGCAGTACTTATGCTGTGCATTAACAGAAGTCTCGATTTATTCTAGCTAAATACCAAAGGTCTGAGTCAGACCCTGCTGACAGTAAGTAACCAGTTCTAAACTGGTCACCTAATTGACTGCAACTATTACAGGCAATTCAACTACCACTGACTAACATCATGAAAGAAACTGCAAGTTAAATGTAAAACTTAACCAAATCTTAGGACAAGATGGCCTTAAAATTCACCCACTCAAAATTCCAAGTTTTGCAACCTGTAAAATTATTACTCCACAGAGATGGATTCCATGCTACTTACTGCATGCTAGCAAGAGCCTCTGTAATTGCTCTTGCCCACGTTAACATCACGTACATTTAATGTGAGCACTCATTGCGTGTAAAGGAATGCTGATCATCTGATTCTCCTCTAGTTCCTGACCATGAAGACTATTCTATTTCATCCCTCCAACTCTGCAGTTCTTCAGTAAATTTTTTGGCCTTTGATACAGCAATTATTAGAATGCTCACAGGAAGGAAAAAGAACATCTGCGATCCATTACAGAGATGACAGCAAGTAATTTCATTTTAAATGGGATTTTCCCATAAAAGAATTATTGGATTTCATTTTAAGCATGCACTTGCAAGGTTATCACAACTGCATAGGTTTGTAAAACAGACTGGACAATGGACAGAGGATAAATGAAGTGGTAAACATTCTCCTCCAATGGTGAAATAAGAACAGTGACTACTGGTAATAGCCTACTGGGCCACATCTGTGAACAAAGTCATGTTGAGTGGATGACCTCACACTTAAACCAATTCTTGATGAAAGGTCATTAGTCTGAAACATTATTTGTTTCTCTCATCACAGGTGCTGCCTGATCTGATGGGTATTTCCAGCATCTGCAGTAAATTTGGCCTTTGTCCACCAATGTTCAATAATTACTGCCCACACCAGAACGCTGAAGTATTTTCTTTTCCTGGTGTGAGAAATTCCTCACGACCATGACAGCTACCTAAATACAGCTGTTTAACCTACCCATGGCATACATATTCAGTTCCCAACACTACATTTAGAAAGGATAAACCAGCTTTGGTCAGTCTGCAGAGCAGATCCACCAGATTACTACTCAAGTGTGTTACATAAATTATCTAAAATATAGATTAGTGTGGTCTTTTCCTCCCATATCCCCTCATGGTGTCTTTAAGTTCATCTTGTCCAGGAGAGTGAACTCCTGCACCCTCGATGCTAGAACACAGAACACAATAGTAGAGCACAGTACAAAGTTACAATACAACAACAGCATTTCCAAAACCATTTGTGATTTATGTTCATATAACTCAGAAAGAACCACATTAATATTACAGGGCCTGCCATTTATCCCATCATAGAATATAGAACAGTACGGGCTCGTCGGCCCACAAAGTTGTGCTGACCTATATAAACCTTATCCACATTTGATCTATTCCCTCTCTCCTTCATGCATATCCCTCTATTTTGCTTTCATCCACGTGCCTATCTAAGAGTCTTTTAAATGACCCTATTGTCTTGGCCCCGACCACCACTCCTGGCAGTGCGTTCCAGGCACCCACCACTCTAACAAAAAACCTACCTCTGACATCTCCCGAACTTTCCTCCGTGCACCTTAAACGGGTGACCTCTAGTATTGGCCATTACCACCCTGGGGAAAAGATGCTGACTGTCCACTCTGTCTATGCCTTTCATAATCTTGTATACCCCTGTAGCAAGTCGCCTCTCATCCTCTGTCACTCCAAAGAGGAAAGTCCTAACTTGCTCAACCTCTCCTCATAAGGCATGTTCTCTACTCCAGGCAACATCCTTGTAAATCTCCTCTGCAACCTCTCCAAAGCATCCATGTCCTTCCTATAATTTGGTGACCAAAATTGAACGCAGTATTCCAAGTGTGGTCTAACCAGAGTCTTATAGAGCCTCAACATTACCTCTTGGCTCTTGCCCTCAATCTCCCAGCTAATGAAGGCCAGCACACCATACGCTTTCTTAACCGCCCTATCAACTCATGCAGCAACTTTGAGGGATCTATGTACTTGGACCCGAAGACCTCTGTTCCTCCACACAGCTAAGAATCCCACCATTAACCTTGCACCCTGCCTTCAAGTTTGATCTTCCAAAGTGTATCACTTCACACTTCTCCTGCCACTTCTCCGTCCAGCTCTGCATCCTGTCTATATCCCATTGCAGCCTACGAAAACCTTCTGCACTATCTACTACACCACCAACCTTCGTGTCATCTGCAAACTTACCAACCCACCCTTCCACTTCTTCATCAGTCATTTATAAAAGTCACAAAGAGCAGAGTCCCAGAACAGATCCCTGTGGAACACCACTGGTCACCGACCTCCAGATCCAATACTCTACTTCTACAACCACCCTCTTCTTCTGTGGGCAAGCCAATTCTGAACTCACACAGCCAATTCTCCATGGATCCCATACCTCGTGACTTTCTGGATGAGCCTACCGTGCTACTCTCACTAAAAAGCTGACCACCCAACTTTCCTTCTTGGCCCACGTTAGCAGATTATGTTAAGTTTCCTGTCTCCTCAGATACTGTTTTCTCTCCTTCAAATCTGCCACTTAAACAATAAACAGCCCTTAACACACTGTCCTTGCAAATGACCACACCATCTTTCACCACCCCTTCCTCTCCAAAGTCCTTGATTGTCCTGTGACCAGTGTACATGGGCTTGGAAGGCTCCAGCACACTCTAAGACTTGATACTCCTCACCTGGGTCCCTCCAATCAGGTTCCCACCTCTGCTGCAGGACCCACAGCACTAATGCAAATTGCTAGTGCCATCTTGTGCAATAGTGACAAAGATTGCCCCTACTCATTCTTCTCAGCCTGTTTACTGTCTTTGCACAGCATGGTTGATTCCACCATCCTACAATTCCTTTTCACTGCCATCCGGGAAGGTGGGACCACACTCACTGGGTCCATTCTATTCAGTCAAAGCCACAGAGTCACCAGCAATGGCTTCTCTCCTGGTATTGTTACTTCTGGTGACCTTCTCCCCCCCCAGTAAGCTGTCCTTAACCTGCCCCAATTTCTTTTACATGCTGTCCCTAAACTTCATCTGAAAATGAAGATTCAGTTTCCCTGAGAACACTGATAACACCTAGCTCCATATCCGATATCCAAAACTGGATGAGCAGAAACTATCGGAAGACCAGAGCCATTTTCTTCAATTCTCGCCTCAAGCTTCGGAGCATAAACAGCAACTCCATTCTACAGAGAACATTTCACGACATTCCCGTGCATGCAGTAGACAATCCCTAACTGACCGTCCCTAACTGACCGTCTTGCTTTTGTTAGTCAGGGCATTGAGTAAGGAAGTCACGTGGCAGCTATGTAAAACTTTGATTAGGCTGCCAATGGAGTATTGTGCACAATTCTGGTCGCCCCATTATAGGAAGGATGGGGAGGCTATAGAGACGTTACAGAAGAGGTTTACCAGAATGCTGCCTGGATTAGAGGGTATGAACTATAAGGAGAGGTTGGGCAAACTTGAGTTTTCTTTAGAGTGTGGGAAGCTGAAGGGAGACCCGATAGAAGTTTATAAAATTACGAGAGGCATAGATAGGGTAGACAGTCCGAATCTTGTTCCCAGAGTAGAAATGTCAAATACCATTTCTAAAACTGTTGAAGATTTCTGCCTCCACCATCCTTTCAGGCAGTGAAGTAATTTGTGAAATAATTTGCTCTTAACTATCTAATTCCATCTAATCAACAAATCTAGATATTGACCACTTTGCAAAGGAATTTTTTCCCCTTTTTATCCTCTCTATATTTGCCACAATGTTAAACACCTCAGTTAAATCTGTGCAGAAAGAAACAATCCCAGCCTAGGCAGCTTCTCCAGGTGCTGCAACTCCCTGCAGGTCCTCTCGGCACCTCTCTAATGCTATGACATCCTTCCTGTAACGTGGCAACCAAAACCATGCAACATATTCTGGTCATAGCTTTCCTAGCATGACTTCCTGCTCTTGCATTCCATTCCTTGGCTAATAATGGCAATTATCCTAAATGTATCCTTAACCACCTTGTTTATCTGTCCTGGTATCTTTAGGGATTTATGAACATTTATTCCAAGATCCCCCTGCTCTTCTGCACTTCCTACTATCCTACCATTTATTGTGTTTTACCTTGCTTTATTTTCCCTCAAGTGTATTACCTCGCACTTCACCAGACTAAGTTCCATTTGACACTTTTATGCCCACCTAACTAATCCATGAACATCTTTCCACAGACTAGAACTTTCTTTCTCACTACCAACCACACTGCCAGTTTTGGTATCTTTGGTAAACACCTTAACCGTAGAACCTACATTTGAAGTGAAAGGCATTTATAATGTTTGCCAAAAAGCTGCCTAGGCCTGAAACTTGCAGAACCCCACTACAAATCACTCTCTAGCCTTAAAGAAAAGGAAGATTCTGAACAGATCTCCATTGATGTATCCAATTTAAGGTTTATTAGCCTATGCAATTGACATAGCCTAACCATATCAAAGCAGCAGCAGACACTGTAGCAATTAATCAACTGAAGAGTAGACATAGGTCAATGATAACAGACATTTTCTGAACAATTTCACATTTGCACAAGGGATTTTCAGTGTTCCCACCTGACCTGGATGGAAATTGTTTGCGAGCACCAACTTGCATTATGATAAATGAAATCAAAGTAGATGCTACGTGGGTGAAAATCAAAACAAAAAATGCAGATGCAGGAAATTTGAAATAAAAACAAAAAATGCTGGAAAGAGGCCAGGCAGTATCTGTGTGAGGAGAAAGTTAACGTTTCAGGTCCAGGACCTTTTATCAGAACTGAGAGAGAGGGACATACTTTGTCAATGACAAAGGATGAGAGAAAATCTGCTATGCTTATGACATGCTCTCCACTTTGTTGGCTCTGGTGCATTGGTAGGGCACACTGAGTATCATATCTATCAAGTCTTCATGGCTTCTTTGGGCCTTACCTACAAGCTAATTCAATTCTGTTCATTGAGGACAGTGGTGTCCATTTTACCATGCAATACATTAGTCTGTTTTAAATAACAAATGATAATGTAGTCAGTCTATCCAAGAGAGCTGTAGATGCAGAGTTACTGAAGATGTTCAAGACTGAGGGAGGGTGTTTTTTGGACTTCAGGAGGGAAACCAAAGGTTAAAGGGATCGAACAGGAAAGTGAAGTTAGGGCACAGAGCATAAGGATTTGAGAAATAGTAGGCGGTCATTCAGTTCCTTCAGCCTGTTCCACCAATCAGCGAGATCATGCCTAATCTTTCATCTCAGTATTAGTCCCATATTCTTTTAATATCCAGAAACCTATTATTATTTGTTTGGAACACAATGAGTGAGCCTTCACAACCCTCTTGAATAGAGAATTCCAAAGATTTACCACCCTTTGGCAGAAGAAATTGTTCCCCATTTCAGTCCTGATGGCCTACCCGTTATTCTGAGACCATGACCACTAGTTCCAGGCTCCATAGACCAGAGAAACATTCTCCCTATGTTGAGAAACAAAGGACTGCAGATGCTGGAATCTAGATGAAAAACACTATGATGCTGGAGGAACTCAGCAAGCCAGGCAGCATCTGTGGGGAAAAGCAGGCGGTCAACGTTTCGGGTCAGGACCCTTCTTCAGGATCCTCGAGCCTGCATCTACAGGACCATCTCCCTACGTTGACCCTGTCGAGCTCTCTAAGAATTTTGTTCATTTCAATGAAGTCACCGCTCATTCTACTTAAACTCTAGAGAAGAGGCCAATCTCTCCTTGTATGACAGACACATCACCCCAGAAACTAGTCTGATAGGCCTTCTCTGCACTCCCTGTTGAGCAAGTATATCCTTTTTTTTGGGGAAGGAAACCTGAACTGGTCACAATACTCCAGCTTTGCTCTCACCATAACCTACACAATTCTAGTAAGGCATCTCTACTCTTGTCCTCAAATCCTTTTGCAATAAGGTTATACATACCATTTATCCTCGTGATGCCTGTGCATCGCCTATTAGTTTTCAGAACCCGCATACAAGGAAACTCATGTCCCATTGAACATTAATATTTCCCAATCTCTCATCATCTAAAGAAAAACTGTGCATGTGCTTTTTTGCACACACAACCTTCCATTTTTCCACACTGTACTCCACCTTCCGTGTTGTTGCCTAATAACCTAGCTCGCCTATATACCATAGAACAATACAGCACAATACAGGCCCTTTGGCCCACCATGTTGTGCCGCCCTTCAAACCACACCTAAGACTATGTAGCCCCTTCCTCCCACATATCCCTCTATCTTAAATTCCTCCATATGCTTATCTAACAACCTCTTGAACTTGTCCAATGTATCAGCCTCCACCACCACCCCAAGCAGTGCATTCCATGCACCAACCACTCCCTCCCTCTGACATCTCCCTCTGACATCTCCCTTGAACTTCCCACCCATTACCTTAAAGCCATGTCCTCTTGTTTTGAGCATTGGTGCCCTGGGAAAGAGGCGCTGGCTGTCCACTCTATCTATTCCTCTTAATATCTTGTATACCTCTATCATGTCTCCCCTCATCCTCCTCCTCTCCAGTGAGAACAGCCCTAGCTCCTTTAGTCTCTCCTCATAATCCATACTCTCCAATCCAGGCAGCATCCTGGTAAATATCCTCTGCACCCTTTCCAACGCCTCCACATCCTTCCTAAAATGAGGTGACCAGCACTGGACACAGTACTCCAAGTGTGGTCTAACCAGAGTTTTGTAAAGCTGCATCATCACTTCGCGGCTCTTAAACTCGATCCCCCGACTTATGAAAGCTAACATCCCATAAGCTTTCTTAACTACCCTATCTACCTGTGAGATGACTTTCAGTGATCTGTGGATATGAACCCCCAGATCCCTCTGCTCCTCCACACTGCCCAGAATCCTGCCATTTACCTTGTACTCCGCCTTGGAGTTTGTCCTTCCAAAGTGTACCACCTCACACTTCTCTGGATTGAACTCCATCTGCCACTTGTCAGCCCAGCTCTGCATCCTATCAATATCCCTCTGTAAGCTTCGACAGCCCTCCACGCTATCCACAACACCACCATCTGTGTGTCATCTGCAAACTTGCTAACCCACCCTTCCACCCCTTCATCTAAGTCATTAATAAATATCACAAAAAGTAGAGGTCCCAGAACCAATCCCTGTATATCTCCTTGAAGCCTCTACATCTTCATCACTTCTCAGTCTTGTCCCTGGAAAACTTAAAAATATGACATTTGGTTAACTCCACTGCAAAGCTCTTCATACCAGCAATCTTAAACTTAAAACAGTAAATTCCCACGTATTGTATAATGTGAAATATTTGATAAATCAATAGTTCAGCAACCAGTTTTGTACCATAATGGAATACCACAAACTCTTCACTCCTGTATTGCTGCCTTCAAGCTATGCTATTCCAATATCGTCCTGCTGGCCTCCAATCATACAACCTCTAAACTCTAGTTCATCCAAAACATTACCGTTCTATCCTGTCCTAGTCCTGCCCACTCACCGTTCAGCTCTACTGTCGCTCCAAGTGGTCCTCCCAATTTAAAATTCTCATTGTGTTTAAATAACTTTCACTAGTCTAACACTTACCCCATTTTACAATATCCCAGCACAAAATCCTCAGCACACTTACAAATCCTGTTAATAATTGGCTTACATGGTAAAATTATATTCTTTTAACGAATAAAAGAAATGCAATTCAATCACGCATTTCAGGTGACAGTAAACAGAGAACAAAGATCAATTTACAATTCTAATTCAGATCATATTACTGCAACAAATTCACCATCAATATATGTGGCACATTGTGCCTCGAGTTTCACGTTCCTGTTTCCTGGTTTCCTTCAGTCCCTCCTTGCTATTTCAATTTTTAGGATCTGTTGAGAGACTTCTGAGTTTGCTATAAGTAGAATATCAGCGGACCTGTGTGTCTGAATGCCTTCGATAAGGAGCCACACAAGGCCGTTAAGCAAAGTTAGAACATGGGATTGTTGTACATTTAAGAGATGGAAAACAGTTGGAATAAATAGGTCATTTTTGGGTTGGAGGCTGTAACTCAGCATCTGCAGGGACTGGTGATTTGGATGAGGGGATGAAGTATGATATTTAATTCAGGATTGCTGAGGATACAAAGCTGGGTGGCTATGCAAGTTGTGAGGAGGATGCAGAAAGGTTTCAACAGAATATAGACAGGATCAAATAACAATCAACCAGATAGAGATCTACAAAATTATGTGAGGCATAGAAAGGGTAGATATGAGAAAAGTTCTTCTCATAGAGGTATCTCAAACTAGAGGGAATGGGTTTAAGGTGAGGAGTTTCAGAGGGGAGCGGAAGAAGAATTTTTTTTTTGCCTAGCGGGTGCTGAAGTCTAGAATGCACTGTTTGAGAAGGTGACAGAGGCAGGCCCTCTCATAACATTTAAACAGCATGTAGGCAAACATTTGAATTGCCAAGGCATAGATGACTACGGACCAGATGCTAGTAAATGGGATTAGTATTGATAAGTACTTGATGATAGGTATGGACACAGTGGGCCAAAAGGCCTGTTTCAATGCTGTAAGACTGTGACTAATTATCCTGCTTGTCAACGCCCCGATGGTCCTTTTGCCACTTACCTACGTTAAGGAGTAATTTACAGTAGTCAATTAACATGTTTTTGATAGGTGGGAGGAAACCAGAGCACGCTACAGAAAGCCACCATCATAGGTAGAAGATGCAAATTCCACACAGACTGTGCTTGAAGTCAAGACTGAACCCAGGTCCTTGGAGCTGTGAGGCAGCAGCACTCACTGCTGTACCACTTTGCCACCTGTCTCATATGTTAGTTGTGCAAGCAATAACAGGGTGGCACAGTAGTGTAGAGGGTGGCACGGTAGTGTAGTGGTTAGCGTAACGCTATTACAGCACCAGTGGCCGGGGTTCAATTCCCGCCGCCATCTGTAATGAGTTTGTACGTTCTCCCCGTGTCTGTGTGGGTTTCCTCCGGGTGCTCCGGTTTCCTCCCAAATTCCAAAAAGACGTACAGGTTAGGAGCTGTGGGCATGCTATGTTGGTGCCGGAAGAGTGCCTCCCAGCACATTCTCAGTAACGCAAAAAGACGCATTTCACTGTGTGTTTCGATGTACATGCAACTAATAAATAAATATCTCATCAAACAAGTACCAATTTCATCTCTGCAGGTAACCAAGCTGAACAAGTAATTTATCTATAGTTGTTAATATTCAATGGCTGATCTATGGAGATTCAGTTTACAGATATGATGAACACATTTGAATCAGGATGAAAATCATGCAAGTCTTATAAGAAGGAGTTGCAAGAGCAGTACTGTATGTGTTAGGAAAAGTTGTGTTTCTAGTATGTCCCCATCACCAAATCTTTTGTTTTGAAACACCCGAGCCAGTTTCTGAAGCACAAGTTCTCTAGTTTGCCTTCTTTGTATATAAAAGATATTAAGAAACAAAAAGCCACCTCAAAAATGTTACATTCAGTGACTTAAGAACAAGACTTTTTCCACTTAGTTATTTAAGACCAATTTGATTAGTAGAAATCTGAATCCAAACTTGGATCTCAGCACATGTACTTCACGGAAGACACAAGGTACCAAAACCATCTCAGTGACAGGATGCTATGCATCTACGTACAGAGAACCTCTGTTTTTAAACCTGGCACAATCGCAAATAGAGTTAGTACGCATGGGAATGAATGAAGGATAGGATACAGAGATCAGTGGAAATCCATGAAACGAGGGGGCAGGAAGGTTTCATTCAATAGCTGCCTGGTAATTTGGAAAGGCTACATGCAACAGAGACTTATCTTTCTTAAAACAAAACTGTCTTGCTGACGAAAGATTAACAGCTTGCAGTATGTGTTGTTAACAAATCCAAATCCTTCTGTATGAAAAGCTGCTTTCAGCTGCCAATACTGATTATAGACCCACCTTTTCAGAAAACAACATATCAGCTGCAGGAAGAAGAATTCAAATACTAGATCCGCAATGACACTGTATTACAGCTTCCAGTCTGTACATTAACAACTCTCACATTGTTTAACACAGCTGCGTTTTGGTAAGTCTTACACAGATCATGGCTCCCGGCGTCACCTTAAAAGAACAGATTAGTGCTCCACATTCAGCAACTGTCAATTAACCAAGATTGATGCAGATGAGAGGGGCCATTCAGGTTCACCTTCGCTCATCTGTTCAGAAAAATCCTACAGTTCAGTCAGAAACAGTTACAGGGGTAACTAAGAGGAGCGGCTAGTGTGTAAGTGGCTCAGGGTAGGAGTGGAGCCTTGAGGCTTTGGCTCAAGAGGCTTCGGCGAGCTGAGGAAGAGCTAGCACCGAGAGGTAAGGCTGGTAAGCTCCTTTAAGTTAATTAAAGTCAGATTGGGTAATGAAGGCAGCAGCTAGGGCAGTTGTGTGCTCCGAATGCAGTATGTGGGAAGTCAGGGACAGTACGCTTGTCCCTGATGGCTACACCTGTAAAAGGTGCATCCAGCTGCAGCTCCTGGCAAACCGTGTTAGGGAACTGGAGCTGGATGAACCAGATCATTTGGGAGGTAGAGGCAGACATAGATAGGAGTTTCAGGGAGATAGTTACACCTAAAAGTCAGGAGGCAGGTAGCTGGGTGACTGTTAGGAAAGGGAAGGGGATTAGACAGAAGGAGCAGTGCACCCCTGTGGCCGTTCCCATCAACAATAAGTATACCGTTCTGGATACTGCTGGTGGGGACGACCTACCAGGGACAAGTTGTGGTTGAGTCTCTGGCACCGAGGCGGGACCCTCATCTCAGATAGGAGGGAGGGTAAAGAGGAGAGCAGTAGTGATAGGGGATTCGATAGTTAGGGGGACAGATAGGAGATTCTGTGGGAGAGATCGAGAATCCCGGATGGTCTGTTGCCTCGCTGGTGCCAGGGTCCGTGATATCTCAGATCGAGTTCTTGATATTCTCAGGAGGGAGGGTGAGCAGCCAGATGTCGTGGTCCATGTAGGAACCGATGACGTGGATAGAAAGGAGGAGGAGGTCCTGCAAAGAGAGTTTAGGGAATTAGGTGCAAAGTTAAAGGACAGGACCTCCAAGGTTGCAATCTCAGGATTGCTACCAGGTCCACGTGCTAGTGAGGATCATGCAGCTAAATACATGGCTAAGAAGTTGGTGCAGGAGGGAGGGCTTCAGGTTTCTGGATAATTGGGCTTTGTTCCAGGGAAGGTGGGATCTGTTCCAAAGGGACGGTTTACACCTGAACTGGAAGGGGACTAACATACTTGCGGGTAGGTTTGCTAGTGCTGCTCCGGTGGGTTTAAACTAGATTTGCAGGGAGAGGGGAACCAGAGTGTTAGAGAAGAAAGTGAGGACGAAAATGATCATGCGAGGTCTGCAGGTATGGACAGCAATCAAAGGTTTATACATGATAGTAATGTTCTCAGGTGCATCTATTTCAATGCAAGGAGTATTGTAGGTAAGGCGGATGAGCTTAGGGCGTGGATTGGCACATGGGATTATGATGTGAGACATGGTTGCAGGAGGGGCAGGACTGGCAGCTTAATGTTCTGGGCTTCTGTTGTTTCAGACGTGATAGAGGGGGAGGGATGAAAGGGGGAGGAGTGGCATTACTGGTCGGGGAACAGATCACAGCTGTGCGTAGACAGGACAGCCCGGAGGGCTCGTCTACAGAGGCCATATGGGTGGAGCTGAGGAACAGAAAAGGTGTGGCCACACTAATAGGGTTGTATTATAGACCACCCAATAGTCAGAAAGAATTGGAGGAACAAATCTGTAGGGAGATAGCAGACCGATGCAAGAAACAGAAAGTTGTAATAGTAGGGGATTTTAACTTTCCACATATTGACTGGGACTCCCAAAATGCAAAAGGGTTGGATGGCTTAGAATTTGTCAAATGTGTTCAGGAAAGTTTTCTAAATCTATATATAAAAAGGTACCAACGAGAGAGAATGCAATACTTGACCTATTAGGGAACCAGGCAGGTCAGGTGATAGAAGTATGTGTAGGTAAGCATTTTGGGTCCAGTGACCATAATGCAATTAGTTTCAAGATAATTATGGATAAGGATAGGTCTGGTCCTCGAGTGGAGGTTCTAAATTGGAGAAAGGCCAATTTTGTGGAAATGAGAAAGGATCTAGGTAGGGCGGATTGGTATAAGTTATTTTCTGGCAAGGATGTGCTCAGTAAATGGAAAGCCTTCAAAGATGAAATTTTGAGTGTGCAGAGTTTGTATGTTCCTGTCAGGATTAAAGGCAAAGGTAACAAGCATAGGGAACCTTGGTTTTCAAGGGATATTGGTGAGCTGGTTAAGAAAAAGAGAGAGGTGTATAGCAGGTATAGGCTACTAGGAACAAATGAGGTACTTGAAGAGTATAGGAAATGTAAGAAAATACTAAAAAAGGAAATCAGGAAAGCAAAAAGACGACATGAGGCTGCTTTGGTAGATAACTTGAAGGTAAACCCAAAGGGTTTCCACAGGTATATTAAGAGCAAAAGGATAGTAAGAGACAGAATTGGTCCCCTAGAAGATCAGAATGGTCGTATATGTGTGGAGCCTCAGGAGATGGGGGATGTCTTAAACAGTTTTTTTGCATCAGTACTTACTCAGGAAACTGGAATCGTGGATATGGAAGGAAGGGAAACAAGCACTAATGTCATGGAACATATAGAGATTAAAAAGGAGGTACTTGATGCTTTACAGCGAATAAAGGTAGATAAATCCCCAGGGCCTGACAAGGTATTTCCTCGGACCTTGAGAGAGACTAGTGTAGAAATTGCAGGGCCCTGGCAGATATATTTAAAATGTCCTTAGCCACGGGTGTGGTGCCAGAGGACGAGGATAGCTCATGTTGTTCCATTGTTTAAGAAAGGCTCGAAGAGTAAACCAGGTAATTACAGGCCAGTGAGCCTGACATCAGTAGTGGGTAAATTACTGGAACATGTTCTGAGAGATAGGACATAAGTATTTGGACAGCCAAGGATAGTCAGCATGGCTTTGTGTGTGGTAGATCGTGTTTAACGAATCTTGTGGAGTTGTTTTGAGGAGGTCACTAAGAAAGTAGATGAAGGTAAGGCTGTGGATGTTGTCTACATGGACTTTAGTAAGGCCTTTGACAAGGTCCCACATGGGAGATTAGTTCAGAAGGTTCAGTCAATGGGTATACATGGAGAGGCTGTAAACTGGATTTGAAATTGGCTGAGTGGGAGAAGACAGAGAGTGGTTGTGGATGGTTGTTTCTCAGATTGGAGGCCTGTGACTCGTGGTGTGCCTCAGGGATCTGTGTTGGGGCCTTTGTTGTTTGTTGTATATATCAATGATCTAGACGATAATGTGGTAAATTGGATTAGTAAGTTTGCGGATGACACTAAGATTGGAGGTGTAGTGGACAGCGAGGAAGGCTTTCAAAGCTTGCAGAGGGATCTGGACCAAATGGAAAAATGGTCCAGAAAATGGCAGATGGAATTTAATGCAGACAAGTGTGAGGTGTTGCATTTTGGAAGGACAAACACAGTAAATGGTAGGGCACTGAGGAGTGCAGAGGAACAAACGGATCTAGGAGTTCAGATACATAATTCCCTGAAAGTAGAGTCACAGGTAGACAGGGTTGTTTAAAAAAAAGGCTTATGACATCCTGGCATTTATAAGTCAAAGTACTGAGTATAGGAGTTGGAATGTTTTGGTGAGTTGTATAAGTCATTGGTGAGACCAAATTTAGACAATAGACAATAGGAGCAGAAGTAGACCATTCGGCCCTTCACGTCTGCACCGCCATTTTGAGATCATGGCTGATCCTCAACAATCAATATCCTGTTCCTGCCTTGTCCCCATATCCCTTGATTCCCCTATCTATAAGAAACCTATCTAGCTCCTTCTTGAAAGTGCCCAGAGAATTGGCCTCTGCTGCCCTCTGAGGCAGTGCATTCCACAAATTCACAACCCTCTGGGAGAAGAAGTTTTTCCTCACCTCTGTCCTAAATGGCCTAGCCCTTATTCTTAAATCATGCCCCCTGGTCCTGGACTTCCCCAACATCTGGAACATATTTCCTGTCTCTATCTTGTCCAATCCCTTAATAATCCTGTATGCTTCAATCAGATCCCCTCTCAATCTTCTCAATTCCAGCGTGTACAATCCCAGTCTCTCCAACCTCTCAGCATAAGACAGTTCCGACATCCCCGGAATTAACCTCGTAAACCTACGCTGCACGCCCTCTATAGCCAGGATATCCTTCCTTAACCCTGGAGACCAAAACTGTACACAATACTCCAGGAGTGGTCTCACCAGGGCCCTGTACAAATGCAAAAGAATCTCTTTGCTTTTGTACTCAATTCCTCTTGTAATACAGGCCAACATTCCATTAGCCTTTATCACTGCCTGCTGCACTTGCTCATTCACTTTCAGTGACTGATGAACAAGGACTCCTAGATCCCTTTGTATTTCCCCCTTACCTAACCCCACACCATTCAGATAATAATCCGCCTTCCTGTTCCTGCTCCCAAAGTGGATAACCTCACACTCATCCACATTAAACTTCATCTGCCAAGTATCTGCCCACTTACCCAACCTATCCAAATCACCTTGAATTCTCCTAACTTCCTCTTCACATGTCGCACTGCCACCCAACTTTGTATCATCAGCAAACTTGCTAATGTTATTCACAATGCCTTCATCTAAATCATCAACATAGATCGTAAACAGCTGCGGTCCCAGCACCGAGCCCTGTGCCACCCCACTAGTCACGGCCTGCCACTCTGAGAAACATCCATTCACCCCTACCCTTTGTTTCCTATCCGCCAACCAGTTTTCTATCCATGTTAATACCCGCCCCCCGATTCCATGAGCCCTAATTTTACCCACCAATCTCCTGTGCGGCACTTTATCAAATGCCTTCTGAAAGTCGAGGTATACAACATCCACTGAATCTCCCTCGTCCATTTTTCCTGGTTACACCCTCAAAAAACTCCAGTAGATTAGTCAAGCATGATTTGCCCTTGGTAAATCCATGTTGACTCGACCCAATCCTATCACTGCTATCCAAATATGCCGTTATTTCATCCTTAATAATGGACTCTAGCATCTTCCCCACCACAGATGTTAGGCTAACTGGACGATAGTTCCCCATTTTCTCCCTCCCTCCTTTCTTAAAAAGTGGGATAATATTAGCCATTCTCCAATCCTCAGGAACTGACCCCGAATCTAAGGAACATCGGAAAATGATCACCAATGCATCCACAATTTCTAGAGCCACCTCCTTCAGTACCCTGGGATGCAGACCATATGGACCTGGGGATTTGTCAGTCTTCAGCCCCATTAGTCTACCCATCACCATTTCTTTCCTAATGTCAATCCACTTCAGTTCCTCTGTCACCCTCTGCCTTTTGTCCATCCTTACCTCTGGGAGATTTCTTATGTCTTCCCCCGTGAAGACAGATCCAAAGTACTTATTAAATTCAACTGCCATCTCCCTGTTTCCCATAATAATTTCACCCAATTCGGTCTTCAAGGGCCCAACATTGTTCCTAACTAACTTCTTTCCCTTCACATACCTAAAAAAGCTTTTGCTATCCTCCTTAATATTCCTGGCTAGCTTGCCTTCGTACCTCATTTTTTCTTCCCAAATTACCTTTTTAGTCAAATTCTGCTGCACCTTAAAAATTTCCCAATCTTCTATCTTCCCACTCAGCTTGGCTCTGCCATACTTCTTCCTTTTTAACACAATGCTATCTCTGACTTCCTTTGTCAGCCATGGTGGCCCCTTTCCCCTCTCTGAGTCTTTCCTTCTCTGGGGAATAAACTGATCCTGCACCTTGTGCATTATTCCCAAGAATACCTGCCATTGCTCTTCCACTGACAATTCTGCTAGGATGCCCGCCCAGTCAACTTTAGCCAGCTCCTCCCTCATGGCTCCATAGTCTCCTTCGTTCAACTGCAAAATTGACCCTTCTGATTTGCCCTTTTCCCTCTCCAATTGCAGATAAAAACTTATCATGTTATGGTCACTACCTCCCAATGGCTCCTTTACTTCGAGTTCTCTTATCAAATCCTGCTCATTACACAGCACTAAATCCAGAATAGCCCTCTCCTTGGTTGGCTCTCGTACCAGCTGCTCCAAGAATGCATCCCGGAGGCACTCTATAAACTCCCTTTCCTGGGGTCCAGTACCAGCCTGATTTTCCCAGTCCACTTGCATATTGAAATCCCCCATAACTACTGTGACATTACCTTGCCACATGCCAACAGTAACTCACGATTCAGCTTGCACCCAATATCCATGCCACCGTTCGGAGGCCTGTATATAACACCCATTAGGGTCTTTTTGCCCTTACAGTTCCTCAGTTCTATCCACACTGACTCTACTTCTCCTGATTCAACGTCCCCCCCCCTTGCAAGGGACTGAATCTCATTCCTCACCAACAGGGCCACCCACCCCCTCTGCCCACCTTCCTGTCCTTACGATAGCATGTATACCCTTGAAAATTCATTTCCCAGGTCTGATCTCCCTGCAGCCATGTCTCCGTTATCCCAACAACATCATACTTACCCATTCGTATCTGAGCTTCAAGCTCGCCTACCTTATTCCTGACACTCCATGCATTCAGATATAGGATTTTTAACCCATTTCTCCTCTCTCCATTCGTATTCATGTTCCGAAATTGTGTAGTTCCTACCTGTCCTCTACCCTCCATCTCGCTATCCTCTCTCTCATTCTGGATCCCCTCCCCCTGCAAATTTAGTTTAAACCCCCCCCCCCACCCCCCCCGAGCAGCATTAGCAAACCTTCCTGCAAGAATGTCAGTACCCCTCCAGTTCAGGTGTAAACCGTCCCGTTGGAACAGATCCCATCTTCCCTGGAACAAATCCCAATTATCCATAAACCTGAAGCCCTCCCTCTCGCACCATCCCCTCAGCCACGTATTAATCTGCCTAATCTTCCTATTCCTCTCCTCACTCGCATGTGGCACAGGCAGCAATCCTGAGATTGTTACCCTGGATGTCCTGCACCTCAATTTAGCACCTAACTCCCTGAACTCCTTACGCAGGACCTCCTCTCTTTTCCTGCCCACGTCGTTAGTCCCTACACGGATCACAACATCTGGGTTCACGCCCTCCCTCCTGAGAATAACCTGAACCCGATCGGAGATATCCCGGACCCTGGCACCAGGGAGGCAACAGACCATCCGGAATTCCCGATCATCCCCACAGAATATCCCATCTATCCCCCTGACTATAGAATCCCCTATCACTACCGCTCTCCTCACTTCCTTCTTCCCCTTCTGAGTTGAGGGTCCACTCTCGGTGCCAGAGACCAGACCTCTGCAACTAGTTCCTGGTAGGTCATCCCCACCAACAGTATCCAAAGCGGTATACCTATTATTGATGGGGACAGCCACAGGGGTGCTCTGCTCTCTCTGCCTGCTCCCCTTCCCTCTCCTGACAGTTACCCAGTTACTCTCCTCCTGTCTTATCGGTGTGTCTATTTGGAATATTGTGTGCAGTTCTGGTCGCCGAACTACAGGAAGGACGTCAGTAAGATTGAAAGAGTGCAGAGGAGATTTACTAGAATGTTGCCAGGTCTTCAGGAGTTGAGTTACAGGGAAAGATTGAGCACGTTAGGACTTTATTCCTTGGAGCGTAGAAGAGTGAGGGGAGATATGATAGAGGTTTACAAAATGATGAGGGGCATAGACAGAGTTAATGCAAGTAGGCTCCTTCCACCTAGATTAGGAGAGATAAGTACGAGAGGACATGGCTTTAGGGTGAAAGGGGAAAGGTTTAGGGGGAACATTAGAGGGAACTTCTTCACTCAAAGAGTGGTGGGAGTGTGGAATGGGCTGCCATCTGATGTGGTAAATGCGGGCTCGCTCTTAACTTTTAAGAGTAAATTGGATAGATACATGGACGAGAGAGGTCTGGAGGGGTATGGGCTGGGGGCAGGTAAATGGGACTAGCAGAATAACATTTTGGCACAGACTAGAAGGGCTGAATGGCCTGTTTTCTGTGCTGTAGTTTTCTATGGTTCTATAACAAAAGTGGAATAATTTTTTTGAACGAATGCAGGGTTCCCGACTCCATTGGCCCACCCAGAATCTTGCTCCATGAATGCAATAAATCTAAAACTATTTTCTTGGTTTGAAGTAACCTCCCAGATCTCCCTTTACTGGTCATGATGTTACTCTGAAAGATTAAACTGGAAAAACCCACTTCCCCAGTTCCTTGATATAATGGTCCTAATGCAGTCAAATAGGATCCTCCTCAGCCAACTTACATTCTCTCCAAGTGCACTGAGCAGTGTTAATTTAAGCAAAGTTCTGTGAAAGCTTTAGGAAGTCATAACAGCAAATGTTTCACAGCAGAAATTAATTCCTTTTTATTTTCGCTACCTATGGACTGAGAATGTTTATTACGAGTGCAGTCTGTAACTCAGTCTCACCAACTGAGCAGCACTGTATTTATTTTATATTATATCTCCTTACAGCAAAGAAGGATTCCACTTGGCCCACCGAGTCTTTGCTGGATCTCAGAGCAATCCTATTTCTCAACTTAGTTCCCAAAAACCTATTCTCTTGCATGTGCTCATTAATACCCCCTTAAGATATTTTTATTAGTATATCAAAACACACAGTGAAATGGATCTTCTGCGTAGAGTGTTCTGGGGACAGCCCGCAAGTGTCACCATGCTTCCGGCGCCAACGTAGCATACCCACAACTTCCTAACCCGTACGTCTTTGGAATTGCTGATATGATAGCGTCTTTCGAGAGACTGTTAGATCGGTATATGGAGCTGAATAAAATAGAGGGCTATGGGTAAGCCTAGTAATTTCTAGGGTAGGGACATGTTCGGCACAGCTTTGTGGGCCGAAGGGCCTGAATTGTGCTGTAATTGTTCTATGTTCTATGTGGGAGGAAACCGGAGCACCCAGAGGAAACCCACGCAGACACAGGGAGAACATACAAACTCCTTACATACAGCGGTAGGAATTGAACATGGGTCGCTGGCGCTGTAATGGCATTACACTAACCACTACACCACCATCCCTTGATTCTCCCACCTACATTATGGATAATTTACAGAAGCCAATTAACGCAACTATCCGAACACTGCACAAAACTATCCTAGATGCTTCACAGGTTGAAAAAAAACACTAAACCATGTAAGGAAATGGGTAACCAAAAGTTTAGCCAAAGACATCGATCAAAAAAAGGCAAAAATCAGAATTGTACAGCATGGAAGCAGTCCATTTGGCCCAACTCATCCACTGACCAGTGGGCACTCTTCCAAATTAATCCCATTGCACAGTACCTGGTCCATAGCCCTTCATCCCCAAGTGATTCAAGTGCCCATGTACTTCATACTGTTAGTGACCCAGCTTCAACCACATTCTCGGGCAGTAAATTCTAAGTACTCACCACTCTCTGAAGGTCCCCCTCATGTCCCATCTGAATCTCTTCGCCCTTACACTAATCCTATCACCTCTAGTTTTATCCACCTCTGATATGGGGAAAAGTTTCCTGCAGTCTAACCTATCTATACCGCTCAATTTTTGATTGAGAGGTCTAGAGAATTCTAGAGCTCAAGGTCCAGGCAGCTGAAGGCACAGCTACCAATGAAGCTATCAGAATGAGAGGACCACAAAGCCAGAATGGGAGTTGCACAGAGAAGTTAAAGGATAGCAGGCCTGAAGGAGGTTACGGTACCTTGACAGGGCAGACTATGCCTAGGTAACCCTGTCCATAATAAAAAAAAAGGACAAACCCAATCTGATGCCTCAACCAGAGTTCTGATGCCTCAACCAGAGTTCTGATGCAAGGTCTCAACCTGAAATGTTGATCATCACTTTGCCTAACCCACCAAATTCTTCCAGATTTCTGCTCCAAATTCCAGCATCTACAGTCTCTTATGCCTCCACAAATTCAATCTGCCTAATTATCACCCAGTCGGACTACTCTCGATTATAAGTCAGAGTCATACAGCAAGGAAACAGGCACAATAGCCCACCGTGGCTGTGCTGGTCATCAGGTACCCATCTGTACCAATTCCATCTTCTGGCACTCTGCCTGTAGTATTTCAGGTGCCCATCTAAGTGATAAAAGCTGTCATTTACAGACCTAACAAGAGCTTACTCACCAGTACCCTGCTCACCAATAACCAGTTTGGGTTTTTGCTAAAACGTGGCCCAAGGGCTGAATTCTACCAGTGAGGTGGAGTGGCTGCCCCTGATATCAAGGCAACATTTGACTGAGTGTGGCATCAAGGAGTTCTGGTAAATCTGAGGTCAATGGGTTTTAAAAGGAAAACACTCCAATTGTTTGAGGCATATTTTGCAAAACAAAGGTAGTCACGGTTGTTGGAGGTCTCCAACCTCAGGACGTTGCCACACCAGTTTCTCAGGACACTACCCTATGCCCAACCATCTTCACTTTCTTCCTTCAATTGCAAGCTCAGAAGCAGGGGTGTTCACATGCCTCGCCAACGTCCCAATTTTATTCACAGCACCTTAAAAAAAGCCCATGCCTGCACGTACAAAGATCTAGAATACATTCAGGCATGGACAGATAAGTGGCAAGTGTCTCACAAAGCATCAAGAAATGACCATCTCCAACAATCAGTTCTGCCACCACAGAGCTCTAGTGACCTGGGTTCAATCCTGACCTCTGGTACTAATTATGTGCAGTTTGTTAGTTCTCCCAACAATCTAATTGGTTTCCCCTGGGTGCTCTAGTTTCCTCCCACATTCCAAAGATGTGCTGGTATGTTAATTGCCCAATGTAAATTCCTCCCAGTGTACTGGGGTTGAAGGAGAAACAGGGGGAGTCGATAGGCATGAGAGAATAGGTTACAGGAAAATAGCTACGGGTGGGTGTAGGACTGGGAATGTTCAGAACCAACAGAGAAGGCATCCATTCGGCCCATCGATCAGCATAGACTAAATGGATGCCTTCTATGCTGTTTAAAAAACACAAGAAAGACAGACTATTACCTATCCAAACATTTTCCCAAGTCCTCAAGGTCAGAACTGTCTGTTAACTCAGCAGAGCAGCTAGAGCATCAGTTATTGGGTTTTTTGGTGAAGCAGCTTTTCACTGATAAAGATCTCAGATGATATGAACTGCTCATGTAAATCTGAATAGTGTCACAATGCAACATAAATTTTCTGTAAACAGAATGCAATCCACAGTAAATGAAAACCAAAAACACAAGATGCTGGAAATCTGAAATAAAAACAGAAGGGTCTTTAACCTGAGACATGAACTCTGTTTTTCTCTCTCTCCACAGATGCTGCCTGACCTGCTGAGTGTTTTCAACATTTTGTTATTAATGTAAATCACAGGATCGTTAAGCGAACAGGCTTGAACATACAGTTTCTCTGTGAAGGACTTGCTGCTGAGGGAACAGTCTAGAATTTCACATGGATTTTACTGTTCCAGGTATAGCCAATAATTAACAATATTAATGTATTTTAAATGCAGACCAGATTAAACGATAGCATCTTAAATACAGTGATTTGCATCCATTATTCTGAGCCATCAAACAGCATGAAAAAGAACAGCAACTTTCTACATTTTCAATATGGGTTGGACAAGTGCTGAGAAATATATCAAACAATTCCAATAATGAATTCTTCCCTTCAAGCAAATGCTGAACTGCTCAATGTTCGTTAGATCAGAGGGTGACTTGCTTACCAATCTGAAACTAACCACATTTTGTTCAGTTCCTGTCACAACTGGCTGGCTGCTCATAAACTCATTCAGCAAGAAGCTCACAGATCCATAACAATCATCCACTGTACAGAGGAGCACAGAACAGGCAGCCTTTCAAACCCAGTGTACCATTCAATTAGAATGTACAACATGACAAATGGCAGGAATAGACCATTTAGCCATTGTCCCTGCTGCACCAATCCATAACATCTTAGCACTGCTTTCCTGCACTAACCCCATTTACTTTGATAGATTTTTAAGTTTTAAGGGCATTAATCTTCCTTGAATATACTCAGCGAATGAGCCACCGCAGCCCTTTTCCAATGATTCACAACAGTTTGGTTGAAGAATTTGACATGCTGTTGAATAAGGGATGTTGATCTATTCTATACCTACACATTCAAGTAGCCACTCTGGCATTAAGCTAGAAGTCAGTAATACATTCAAATTATTGATCCAACTATTTAGTATTAGAGCTTTATCCCAAATGGGTAGGCGCAGAGATATGATGGAATGAACATGGTGTGTACTTTTATCTACAGACCCTCAGGATCAAAATCTGAGGGTTTGTTTAGGAAGGTAGGCCCTAGGTTTCAAAGAGTTTGATGAAGTTGTATCAAGCTATTAGAAACCTGCACAATGAATAATGTGATAGCACTTATATTATCGACTATATACCTACCTTATAAAAGCACACTTTTCTGCTAACAAGTGGCACTAGGGAAAGCACTCAGTTAAACCGTGCACGTTTGTTCTCAACCCTGAGTGGACTGAACTTGGTAAAATCATTGGATGCATTTGTAATTCTATCATGTTTATCATTCCAGTAGTTCTTTTCTTAACTTTTTACTTCTGACTTCTCTCTCCTCCTCTCACCACTCCAATCCTGAGGTCGAGAGGGTTGAGAGCTTCAAGTTCCTTGGAGTGAACATCACCAATAGCCTGTCGTGGTCCAACCACGTAGATGCCATGGCCAAGGAAGCTCACCAGCACCTCTACTCCCTCAAGAGGCTACAAAAATTTGGCATGTCCCCTTTAACACTCACCAACTTTTAGCAATGTACCATAGAAAGCATGTGGATGCATCATGGCTTGGTATGGCAACTGCTCTGCCTAGGATAGCAAGAAACTGCAGAGTTGTGGACACAGACCAGCACATCAAGGAAACCAGCCTCCCCTCCATGGACTCTTGTCTATACCTCTCGCTGCCTCGGTGAAGCAGCCAGCATAATCAAAGACCCCCCACACTCGGGTCATTCTCTCTTCTCTCCTCTCCCATCAGGCAGAAGATACAGGAGCCTGAGGGCACATATCACCAGGCTCAAGGACAGCTTCTATCCCATGGTGATAAGACTATTGAACGGTTGCCTTATACGATGAGATGGACTTTTGACCTCACAATCTACCTTGTTTGACCTTGCACCTTATTGTCTACCTGCAAATCACTTCCCTGTAGCTGTGGCACCTTACTCTGTATTCTGTTATTGTTTTTACCCTGTACTACCTCAATGCCCTCTACTAAATGCACTGTGTAATGAATTGATCTGTACGATCGGTATGCAAGACAAGTTTTTCCACTGTACCTCGGTACAAGTGACAATAATAAACCAATACCACGCACCATATCCACAGAAGACACCATCTCCAAATGTATGCATTGGGAACCATCTGATATCTGGCTGGTTTCTTCACTATGCAGACCACGAAATCCTGGAATTCTGAAACCAGGGGATTACTGGATTCTGTTTTACTACTGAGAGATGGGGATGCAAGAGGGATGCTTAGAGGCTACAGTTTGTGTTGATGTAATTTAGAACTACTTTGCATTAATTTTAATGAAAAGGCACCCAGAAAGAAGCAACAGAAACTGATATTAGAATGGAAATCTAACAAGAAATGCCCTTTTACAGTAGCAGTAAGTTTGATTGCTAGGGTAAAGCGGCAGTTTGCTTGATGTAAACTAGCGTCAGAGTGCAGATCTACAAAAGGTGGTCTATTTCCACTAGCAATATCACTTACTACACACGTAAGAGCAGCCACATTAACATAAACCCACCCTGTAGGTATATTCAAAATGTTAAAGCCCCCCAGCTCCCACTCCCTACTACAAGCATGTTATTGCAATGCTATTTGATTTGAAATATGCTTAATATAGCAACCGAATTTTGAATACCTGACAATTTATTTCATGCTTCCTGTGGACTACATCAAGGCTCTTTGCCACAATGAAAGATGAAAGGAAATATAACCAACTCAAGGCAAATAAATGTAAAAATAGAATCTCAGCCAGCAACTGGGTGCCCAGACATGAGTACTCCAGCAACTAAAGCTCTGACTTAAATATATTCACTTGGTTTGAAAATAAACTCCTTCTGTATTCCTACAGTATAAAGCACAGCCTAGGAGCTCCAGTGGTGCTTCAGGCAATCATTTGATAATAACTACCTTCAATCAAATAGAATCATACAACACAAAGCAGTTATTTGGTCCATCGCAGCCATGCTCTTGAAAGGACTCTCCAATTACTCCCCTGCTCTTTCCTACAGCGCTGCACTGGGATCCAATTTCACTTTGGAAGTTATTGCTGAATCTTCTTCCACTGGCCTTTCAGACAGAAAATCCCACATCACAACACACAGAGTAATAGAGTATTCATCTTCCCTGTCCAAATCACTTCAATCTACACCCTCTGGTTAACAATGCTTCTGCCTTATATTTAGTGCGAGGTTATCAATTAAATACCTCTGCTCCCAGAACAACTCTGCACCACTTTCCTGCACTAACCTAATGTCCCTTGATTCACTAAATATCCAAACATCTATCAAGCTCTGCTTCAGTGCACTTAGCCTGCAGCCCTTAGGTAGAGAATTCCAAAGGTTCACCATGCTTTGGGTAAATTTAAACCATAGAACAATATGGCACAATACAGGCCCTTCGGCCCACCATGTTGTGCCGCCCTTCAAACCACACCTATGACTATCTAACCCCTTCCTCCCACATATCCCTCTAACTTAAAAATTCCTCCATATGCTTATCTAACAATCTCTCGAACTTGTCCAATGTATCAGCCTCCACCACCACCTCAGGCAGTGCAATCCATGCACCAACCACTCTCTGGGTGAAAAACCTCCCTCTGACATCACCCTTGAACTCCCCACCCAATACTTTAAAGCCATGTCCTCTTGTTTTGAGCATTGGTGCCCTGGGAAAGAGGTGCTGGCTGTCCACTATCTATATCTCTCAATATCTTGTATACCTCTATCATGTCTCCCCTCATCCTCCTCCTCTCCAATGAGAACAGCCCTAGCTCCTTTAATCTCTCCCCATAATCCATACTCTCCAATCCAGGCAGCATCCTGGTAAATCTCCTCTGCACCCTTTCCAACACCTTCCTATAATGAGGCGACCAGCAATGGACACAGTACTCCAAGTGTGGCCTAACCAGAGTTTTGTAAAGCTGCATCATCACTTCGCGGCTCTTAAACTCGATCCCCCGACTTATGAAAGCTAACATCCCATAAGCTTTCTTAACTACCCTATCCACCTGTGAGATGACTTTCAGTGATCTGTGGATATGAACCCCCAGATCCCTCTGCTCCTCTACACTGCCCAGAATCCTGCCATTTACCTTGTACTCCGCTTTGGAGTTTGTCCTTCCAAAGTGTACCACCTCACACTTCTCTGGATTGAACTCCATCTGCCACTTGTCAGCCCAGCTCTGCATCCTATCAATATCCCTCTGCAAGCTTCTACAGCCCTCCACACTATCCACACCACCACCGATCTTTGTGTCATCTGCAAACTTGCTAACCCACCCTTCCACCCCCTCATCTAAGTTGTTAATAAATATCACAAAAAGCAGAGGTCCCAGAATCGATCCCTGCAGGACACCACTACTCACAGCTCTCCAATCTGAATGCACTCCCTCCACCACAACCCTGTTTTCTACAGACTAGCCAATTTTGAATCCACACAGCCAAGTTTCCCCGGATCCCTTAACCTCTGACCTTCTGAAGAAGCCTACCATGCGGAACCTTGTCAAATGCCTTACTAAAATCCATGTAGACCACATCCACTGCACTACCCTCATCAATCTTCCTGGTCACCTTTCTCCTCATCTTAGTCCTAAATGGCAACCTCTTATTTTGAATGACTTCACAATCTTTCCACATTATATTCCACCTGGCACATTCTCACTTTTTCTGTCTCTATCTCCCTCAGCTCATACTGCTATCAGTTTTGTTTCACCAACAAGCATTGAAATATTACACCGTGCATTAACAAAACACTGACTACAGATAGTGAGCAGCTGAAGGGCCAGTACCAATCACTGTGGCACCCTACTTATAACACACTCTCAACCTGAAAGTGACCCTCTTACTCCTACTGTCTTCTGTCCATTAGCCAATCCTGATCACACCCGTACATTACTCCCAACCCTGCCTGCTCTAACTTTAACCTTACTGAAGGCCTTCTGAAAGACCATACACACCACGTCTACCAGTTACTCATTAATTCTGTTAGCTGCAACTTTAAGAAAAGCTCATTGATTTGTCAAACACCCTTTCATAAATTCACATTGATTCTGCCCAATCTGATTGTTATTTTCCAAGTATACTGCATAATCAAAGTATATCCTAGCATTTTCTCTATTAGTGACGTTAAGCTTATATGTCCTATAAAAAGCCTGGTTATCTTCTGCACGAGGAAGAATCCTGTTTGTCCTGTTTTCAGGGCACACAACCGCATTTGATTTCTTTTCCCACCATACCTGAAAGTTTCTAGTGCAGCCTCAAAACTGCTCCACAAACCGTGTGGGTTAATTTGTGCTAATCTCATGTCCAATTGTTAACCAAACCAAGCTGTTGTCACAGACCATGACAAAAACTTTCATTTATCTTTGAAGAAGAATTCAGACATTATATAAATGGACAAGATTGCATTCAACTTGCAGAAAGATAGTAAGACAATCAGATCTTAAATAAGCATAATGCTTTAGATGTTTACCGTCTCTACAATGGCATGAGACGTTACAGTCTTGGGTTGATAAATGGCAAACAGGTCACAAACAATCTCCAATCACTTTACTACCACTCAATTCCCCTACTACCAAAAACCAGGATTTTTTTGGGGGGGGGGCGGGGGGGCATTGGGGAATGTAATGCAGCCAGAGAAAAAATTTCAAATCTTCAGTTATTGATTTTTGCTAGCTAAAGCATTGGAAAAAGATAAAATTAAGGCAGGGTCAGTTAGGATGCAAATCCTTTATAGCCTAACTGACATACAGAGCGGGCTCAAAGGGCTGAATATTGTTGCTAGATTTTTGAATGGGAGGGTGGTGCAGTTAAGGGGAAACAGTGCAGAATCTGGGGAGTTGGTGAAAACGTAGGATTAGTGTAAATGCATAGTTGATGGCCAGTAAGGCCTTGGTGGGCTGAAGGGCTGTTTCCATGCTGTATCTCATCCATTCAACACTAGATGTTTGTAGACTTTCACTCCTCCACTCTTTACTCATAGCCCCACAGAAAGCCCCATTTCCAACACACATTCAGAGAGCAAGTTCTAGATCATAACCTCTGTGTAAAAGGTCTTCCACACCTCTTTCATCCATTGCTTTAAATGTCGCTCCTGGTTCTTGAGCAACCCAATAAGAGGAACCCCTCGTACATTGGTTTGCTTAATTCTAACCAAATTTATCATGACCTCATTTACCTCTATCCAATCTCCTCAACCTTCTTTGCTTTAACAGCAACCCAAACTTTTGCAGTTTAACATTGCAGCTGAAGTCTCTTAACCCTGGAGCCATTCTATTGTGTTTTTTTTCTGCAGCCTCTTCAGAATCTTCATATCCTCCAAAACTGGATACAGATTCATTATAACCTTGTTATTTCTGTATTCTAGGGCTCTATTAATGAAGCTCAGGATCCCATTCTCTCAACATGCCCTGCCAATTTTAAAGATTTATACACATGTACCAGGCTTTTCAGTTCCTCCTTCAGTTCCTTTAGAACCATGTCATTTAGTCTGTCTTCTTTCACAATTCCTTCTGCCAAAGTGCATCACTTCACAGTTCTGTATTAAATTTTGTACATCACCCATTCTTCCACTTCTTGCTATCCTATTATTATTTTGCTTAGAACACTTCCAGACTTTGTGCTACATGTGCCCATCTTCTCAATGACGTCTGTCATTCAAGAAGCAACTTGTTTTGCATGGCACTGCTGTACCAACTGAAAACAATGCACAAGCAATTCCATTCCACTGCCAGAGTAAAGCAGAGAATTGAAGTAGAAATCACACAGAAAACGAACCAGATTAATCTTATCGAATGGCAGAGCTGCCGCAAATCTACAGCTGCTTCTGTATCTTAGGTTTATCAGATGGGAGTTGAAATGAGAACCAAGGGTATGCATCAGGTGAGGAGCCGGATGAACAGGGGCTGTCAGTATGAGTGAGTATACAGTGCTGAACTGGAATGACCTTCAGAATTATGGACAATGGACAGGAAAAGGATTGGAACAAGAGATGGTGTTAGATTGTGGAATTACTTCCTGGTTAGTCTTTGACCATGAACAACTGAGACATGAATGAGAACTGGGACGGGAATGAGACACAGCAGGTAACAGAAGTGAGTGCTGGGGAACACTTTGGATCTAGCAATCATAATTCCATTAGTTTCAAGATAATTACGGAAAAGGATAGAACTGGTCCTATGGTTAAGATTCTAAACTGGAGGAAGGCCAATTTTGATGGCATCATAAGGGATATGGCAGGCGTGGATTGGGATAGGTTGTTTTCTGGCAAAGAGATGCTTGGTAAGTGGAAGGCCTTCAGGAGTGAAATATGGAGAGTACAGAATCTGTATGTTCGTTAGGATAAAGGGCAAGGCTAAAAGGTTCAGAGAACCTTGGTTATCGAGGGATATTGAGGCCCTTGAAAAGAAAAAGGAGGTGCATATCAGGTATAGACAGTTAGGATCAAATGAGGCGCTTGAGTATAAGAAATGCAAGAGAACACTTAAGAGGGACATCAGGAGGGCTAAAAGGGGACCTGAGGTTGCTCTGGAAGACAAGGTGAAAGAGAGTCCAAAGGGTTTCTATAGTTATATTAAGAGCAAAAGGATAGAAAGGGACAAAATTGGTCTTCTTGAAGATCAGCTTGGTCATCTATACATAGAGCCAAGAGAGATGGGGGAAGATTTTAGATGGACTTTTTGCATCTGCATTTACTTGGGAGTCAGACACAGTCTATATAACTAAGGAAAAAAAGTAGAGAGGTTATGGACCAGATTTGGATTACGAAAGAGGTGGTGCTGGCAAATTAGGGTGGATAAATCCCCAAGGACTGATGAGGTCTCCCCTCAGACCTTGTGGGAGGCTAGTGCAGAAATTTCAGGGGCCCTGGCAGAGATATTTAAAACGTCCGGAGGACTGGAAGGTAGCTAATGTCGTTCCATTGTTTAAGAAAGGCTCCATGAATAAGCCAGGAAATTATAGGCCAGTGAGCCTGACACCAGTTGTGAGTGAATTATTGGAAGGTATTCTGTGGATATATAAGTATTTGGATAGCGAGGGCCTAATTAGGGATAGTCAACACAGATGTGTATGTGGCAGGTCACGTCTAACCAATCTAGTAGAGTTTTTTGAGGCAGTTACCAGGAAGGTTGATGAAGGGAAGTTGGTGGACATTGTGTATGTGGACTTTAGCAAGGCCTTTGACATGGGAGGCTGCTCCAGGTTAAGTGACTTGACATTCAGGATGAAGAAGTCAACTGGATTTTACACTGGGTTAGTGGGAGAAGCCAGAGAGTGGTAGTAGATGGTTGTCTCTCTGACTAGAGGTCTGTGACTAGTGGTGTGCCGCAGGGATCGGTGCTGAGCCCGTTGTTGTTTATCATCTATATTAATAAATTAGATGATAAAGTGGTAAACTGGATCAGCAAATTTGCAGATGACATCAAGACTGGGGGCTTAGTGGACAGCGAGGAAGGCTATCAAAGCTTGCAAAGTAATCTGGACCAGCTGGGAAAATGGGCTGAAAAATGGCAGATGGAATTTAATGCAGACAAGTGTGAGGTGATGCACTTTGGGAGGACAAACCAGGGTAAGACTTACACAGTGAATGGTAGGGCACTGAGGTGTGCAGCAGAACAAAGGGACCTGGGAATACTTATAGACAGTTAAACATATAAATACAATTCCATAATTCCTTGAAAGTGGCATCACAGGTAGATAGGGTCGTAAAGAGGCCTTCATTATCAGGGCACTGAGTACAGGAGTTGAGATGTTATGTTGAAGTTGTATAAGACATTGGTGAGGCCAAATTTAGAGTATTGTGTGCAGTTCTGGTCACCTACCGACAGGAAATATCAAAAAGCTTGAAAGAATACAGAAAAAATTTACATGGATGTGGCTGGGACTTGAGTTACAGGGTTAGGTTGAATAGGTTAGGACTTTATTCCCTGGAGCACAGGAAAATGATGGGAGATCTTATAGGGGTATAGATAGGGTGAATGCATGCAGGCTTTTTCCCCTCAGGTTGGGCAAGAACTAGAGGTCATAGGTGAAAGGTGAAATATTTAAGGGGAATCTTAAGGGGGAACTACTTCACTCTGAGGGTGGTGCAAGTGTGGAACAAGCTGCCAGCGGAAGTGGTGGATGTGGGTTCAATTGTAACACTTAAGAAGTTTGGATATGAATGAGAAAGGTATGGAGGGATATGGGTCTGGGTGCAGGTAGATGGAACTAGGCAGAAAATCAGGCCAGCATGGACTAGATGGGCTGAAGGGCCTGTTTCTGTGCTGTAGTGCTCTATAACCCTAATGTGAAGATTAAAAAACTATTTACAACCAACTGGAATGTATCAATAACCCAGCTTTGGCAGCTTATTGGTAATACTCCTACAAACAAGAGTATCACAGTAAGAAGCAAGTAGAATTTAAGGTCAGGTTGGTATACGATTCCAAACCTGTTGCCTAACTCCCAAGTGTCAGCCATAGCTCAGTAGCATTTCCTCTAAGAAAATTTCATGAGCTGAAATTCAAATTTGAAGACTTAAATCCAGGTTGACACACCATTTAGTGTTGTGGTAATGCTGGAGGCAATTTCCTTTGGATGGGATGTTAAATCAAGCTTGCTCTCTCACAGACATACAAAGGAAGAGCAGGGAGTTATGGCCAGAGGCGATATTTATCCCTCAACTTCATAGAAACAACTTGTTGTGCACAACTTGGCTGCACCATTCCCTACAATACAACATCACTTACAAAGCATCCCAGGGTGTTCTTAAAGTGATTTGAAGGGCAAAAGAGAAATCCCTCTTCCTCAAAATTCATTTCAACTATAAGAATGCTTTATATTATTCATTACAGACATAAATATACAAGTTATACAAATACAAAAACTAACATAATGAATAAGTATACTGAGGTATGTCAAATGCAGCAAGCATTGCTGTTGCACGATAATATACAGCTGATACGTTTGTATACATTTACCCAAAAGATTTCTGATGATTTAAGCAAGGTAAATACTTCAGGTGAGTCTGGACAGGAGCTGCAATGTGCTTTCATTTATTGAATTATTAATATTTCTTGCAATGCTGATCTCTTTTGGGTATCTGGCAATGCATTTGGCATTTTCCCCCTAGAGATTACAGAATCTCAGTTATCTACCCCACCCCAACAAGAAACAAGCAATGTGCAAATTCTCAGCCTAGCACAACACTGCTGTACATTCAGTTTCCTACTCACCTTCAGGATTGAGACAGTACTGATTATGAAGTAGCATGGTACAATTATGAAGCATTGAAAACCCTTGCAAAGATCAGCTTCTCATGACGGTTTCATAATCTGTTTTACGAATTTATCCAAAGCTTCCTATGACATCAAGGTTAACTCTTGCCATCGCCATCTGATCTCACCATCAGAAAAAAACTCAAGCTGCTGAAGCTTCCAGACAGCAAGTCACTGTCAGTAGGATGGAAGCCATCATTTGAAATAACTTTAGGGAAGTACTAAACTTGCAAAATCTAACAGGTAATTCCAGATGCAAGCTAGAAAACGCCAATCAGTGCAGTTTGAAAAGTTTAGAGGCAATAACACAGAAAAATAAAACTGCTTCTGGAACTCCAATCATACAACAATAGGAGCAAAGACGAGTCAACGTTGCAGGGTTCTGTCTCCTTACAACCCACTCTCAGCTCTCTTATCCTAACTACACTCACCTCAATCACTGCCTCCCCTCCGCTACTTCTCCCCACCTCACGCACCCCTCACCATCCCCCTCCCCCCCCGCCCTCAGCCTCTCCCCACCTCACGCACCCCTCCGCTACTCCCAGCTCACACTCCCCTCAGCCCACAACCGCCCTACTTCACGCAACCCTCCCCTCCCCTCCCCTCCTCACCCTCAGCCTCTCCCCCTCCTCAGCCTCTCCCTACCTCACCCCCCACTGAACCTGGCACCACTCTCATCCTCCCCTCACCCATCTTCCTCCCCTCATCCGCACTCCCACTCCTGGCTCCGTCCACAGCCGAGGCGAGGGAGAAGCTGGGTCCCGGTCCCGCCGCATCCCCCTCACCATACTGGGCCCGCAGCTCCTTCAGAGACGTCGCGCCCTCCGCCATCTTGCCTCACTGAGTGGGCCGCACATGCGCAGAATCTAGAGCGGCGGGGAAAGGGGCGGGGCTTGGGGCTGCGGGGGGAGGGGGAGGGGGAGGGGGGGGAGGGGGAGGGGGAGGGGGAGGGGGGGGGAGGGGGAGGGGGAGGGGGGGAGGAGGGGGGAGGGGGGAGGAGGGGAGGAGGGGGAGGGGAGGAGGGGGAGGGGAGGAGGGGGATGGGAGGAGGGGGAGGGGAGGAGGGAGGAGGAGGGGGAGGGGAGGAGGAGGAGGGGGAGGGGAGGAGGGGGGAGGAGGGAGGGGGAGGGGGAGGGGAGGAGGGGGGAGGAGGGAGGAGGAGGGGGAGGGGAGGAGGAGGGGGAGGGGAGGAGGGGGGAGGGGGGAGGAGGGAGGGGGAGGGGAGGAGGGGGGAGGAGGGAGGAGGAGGGGGAGGGGAGGAGGGGGAGGGGAGGAGGGGGAGGGGAGGGGAGGAGGGGAGGAGGGGAGGAGGGGGAGGGGAGGGGAGGAGGGGGAGGGGAGGGGAGGGGAGGAGGGGGGGAGGGGAGGGGAGGAGGGGGGGGGAGGGGGAGGGGGAGGGAGGGGAGGGGGAGGGGAGGAGGGAGGGGGAGGGGAGGAGGGAGGGGGAGGGGAGGAGGGAGGGGGAGGGGGAGGGGAGGAGGGAGGGGGAGGGGAGGAGGGAGGAGGAGGGGGAGGGGAGGAGGGGGGAGGAGGAGGGGGAGGGGAGGGGGGGAGGGGAGGAGGGGGAGGGGAGGGGGGGAGGGGAGGAGGGGGAGGGGAGGAGGGGAGGAGGGGGAGGGGAGGGGAGGAGGGGGGGGAGGGGAGGGGAGGAGGGGGGGGAGGGGAGGGGAGGAGGGGGGGAGGGGAGGGGAGGAGGGGGGGAGGGGGGGGAGGGGAGGAGGGGGGGAGGGGGGAGGAGGGGGGAGGGGGGAGGGGGGGGAGGGGGGGGAGAGGGGAGGGGGTGGGAGGGGGGAGGAGGGGGGAGGGGGGGAGGGGGGAGGGGAGAAGGGGAAGGGAGGGGAGGGGGGAGGAGAGTGGGGAGTGGGAGGAGGAGGGGAGGGGAGGAGAGTGGAGGGGGTGGAGGAGAGTAAGGGGGTGGGGGCAGTGGGGGAGAGGGGAGAGGGAGGAGAGTGGAGGGGGTGGGGAGTGGGGGGCAGAGTGAGAGAGTGGGGGGAAGAGTTGGGGGTAGGGGAAGGGGGGGAGGGGAGGGTAAGTGAGGGGAGGTGAGGGGGTGGGGGAAGTGAGGGAGTGGAGGGAGAGTGGTGAGGAGAGTGGATTGAGGGGCAGAGTGTGGGGAGGGGAGGGGTTGAGGGGAAGACTGGGGGCAGGGGGAGAGTGTAGGGAGTGGGGGCAGAGAGGGAGGGAGTAGGGTGGAGTGGGGGGTTGGGGAGAGTAGAGAGTGGGAGTGGGGGGAGGGGGAGTGGGAATGGGGAGAGGGAGGGAGTGGAGGGGGAGGTGGGGGGAAGGGAGTGGGGGGAGGGGGGAGGGGAAGTGGAGGGACAGGAGTGGGGGAGGGGTGTGGGAGGGGGAGAGAGTGGGGGAGGGGAGTGGAGGGGGTAGGGGTAGGGGAGAGTGGGGGGTAGTGGGGGGGTTTGGGTTGGTGGGTGGGGGGAGGGGAGGGGGAGAGAGGAGGGGTGGGAGGGGGAGCAGGGGAGGTGGGGGAGTGGGAGGTGGAGTTGGGGAGAGTGGGGGGGAGAGTGGGGGGAATGGGTAAGGGTTAGGGAGGGGGAGGTGGGGAGGGGAAGGGGTGGAGGGGTGTAGGGATGGGGTGAGGGTGTGGGGTGGGAGGTGGTGGGGAGATGGGGAGTCTGGGGTAGGGGTTGGTGGTGGGGTTGGGGGAGGGGAGGAGAGGTGGGGGGAGGGAGTAGGGGGTGAGTGGGAGGGACAGGGTGAGGGGAGGGGGGAGTGGGGGAGGGGTGGGGGAATGGGGAAGGGGAGGAGAGCGGGAAGAGGAGAGGGAGGTGGGATGAGGGTGGAGCGGGGAGGGGAGAGGGGTAGGGGGAGAGGAGTGGGAGGGCAGGGGAGGGGGAGGGGAGGGGAGTGGAGGGGGAGGGGAGGAGAGGTGGGGGGAGTGTGAGGGAGATAACAGGGAGGGGGAGTTGGGAGGAGGAGGGGAGGGGGAGGAGACACTGCTGTCTAAAACCCCTCCAAAGTGTGATGCTCCCTCGGTACTGTCCTCGAGAGAAACAGCACGGAAACAGACCCATCAGCCCATCGAGTCTCTGCTGACCATGAACTGCAGCACCCACAATGCAACACCTTCTCTCACCCGGTGCTCATGGTCAAACTTGTCAAATGTGGATCAGTTTCAATCTTTTATTAGGTCTTTATTTTGGAATCTTTTCCAGAGCTGCTAATTCCAATGTCAGACACATGATTCTGGAGCTGTTCCTGGAGAATGAGATTCTCCCTTTGCGTTGTTTTATCTGTGGATTTATTTTCTGAACCTGGGTAAGGAGCTGCTTCGCCCTGCGGAGCCCATCCTGTGGTCAGCTGTCAGGCACCCTCTCTCACTGCAGCTCCACCATATCTGCAGTGTGCAGTGCTGCCATACTTGGGTTATTCCTGATGTTTGGCCTCTCTGATGACCCATGAGAAGTGCTCCTCTCACCCAAGCCATCACTGGTAATGTATTCCCACCTTTCTCCACCATGTTAGAATTTGACCCTTCTAAAACCTACAGCTTGCTGTGATTTGGAGATGTGGAGTTGAAGCCAGGATATCAGGGTCTGGCCAAATCACTGGTGGTTTACTCCCAGTGGGCAGGGTATTGCAGCTAACACAGTGTGCAGGGCATCAGAATCCCACTGGTGTAGGGTATTGGTATTGGTTTATTATTGTCACTTGTACTGAGGTACAGTGAAAAGCTTGTCTTACAAACCGATCGTACAGGTCAATTCATTACACAGTGCAGTTACATTGAGTTAGTACAGAGTGCATTGATGTAGTACGGGTAAAAACAATAACAGTACAGAGTAAAGTGTCACAACTACAGAGAAAGTGCAGTACAATAAGGTGCAAGGTCACAACAAGGTAGATCGTGAGGTCATAGTCCATCTCATTGTATAAGGGAACTGTTCAATAGTCTTATCACAGTGGGGTAGAAGCTGTCCTTAAGTCTGGTGGTACGTGGCCTCAGGCTCCTGTATCTTCTACCCGATGGAAGAGGAGAGAAGAGACAATGACCCAGGTGGGTGGGGTCTTTGATTATGCTGGCTGCTACACCAAGACAATGAGAGGTAAAGACAGAGTCCAAGGAGGGGAGGCTGGTGTCCGTGATGTGCTGGGCTGTGTCCACAACTCCCTGCAGCTTCTTGCGATCTTGGGCAGGGCAGTTGCCGTACCAAGCCGTGATACATCCTGATAGGATGTTTTCTATGGTGCATTGGTAAAAGTTGCTGAGAGTCAAAGGGGACAAACCAAATTTCTTTAGCCTCCTGAAGAAGTAGAGGCGCTGGTGAGCTTTCTTGGCCATGGCATCTACGTGGTTTGTCCAGGCCAGGCTGTTGGTGATGTTCACTCCCAGGAACTTGAAGCTGTCAACCCTCTCGACCTCAGCACCATTGATGTAGACAGGTGCCTGTGCACCGCCCCCTTTCCTGAAGTCAATGACCAGCTCTTTAGTTTTGTTGACATTGAGGGAAAGGTTGTTGACATGACACCATTCCACTAAGCTCTCTATCTCCTTCCTGTACTCCGACTCATCGCTGTTTGAGATACGGCCTACAACGGTGGTATCATCTGCAAACTTGTAGATGGAGTTAGAGCAGAATCTGGCCACACAGTCATGAGTGTATAGGGAGTAGAATAGAGGGCTGAGGACGCAGCCTTGAGGTGCACTAGTGTTGAGAATAATTGTGCCGGAGGAATTGCTGCCTATTCTCACTGATTGTGGTCTGTTTGTTAGAAAGTCAAGGATCCAGTTATAGAGGGAGGTGTTGAGTCCTAGGTCTCGGAGTTTGGTGACAAGCTTGCTTGGTATTATTGTATTGAAGGCAGAGCTGCAGTCAATAAACAATAGTCTAACGTAAGTGTCCTTACTGTCCAGATGCTCCAGAGCTGAGTGAAGGGCCAGGGAGATGGCATCTGCCGTAGACCTGTTTCACCGATAGGCGAATTGCAATGGGTCCAGGTTGTCTGGTAGGCCGGAGTTGATGTGTGCCATGACCAACCTCTCAAAGCACTTCATGATGGTGGATGTCAGAGCCACTGGTCGGTAGTCATTGAGGCATGTTACCTTGCTTTTCTTTGGTACCGGGATGATAGTGGTCTTCTTAAAACAGGAGGGAACCTGAGATTGATGCAGGGAGAGGTTGAATAGGTCCGCAAATACTTCTGCCAGCTGATCAGCACGAGATCTGAGCACGCGGCCCGGGACACCATCTGGGTCAGGTGCTTTCCTTGTGTTCACTCTTCGGAAGACTGATCTTACGTCCTCCACTGTGATCACAGGTTCAGCTGCGTTGGTGGTTGTCAGAATGGAAAGCATCTTCACAGTGAAAGGGCCATCATGTCCATGGTAACTGAGAACAGGCTCCTCAGTCTAACCCCATCTGGGTCCATAGTCCTGAAGGTCACAACAAGTCAAGGTCAAGCACCCAAGTACTGTTTAAATGTGAGGGTTCCCCTACCACCCCCTCAGGTAGTGAGTCCCAGACCTGGACCATCCGCTGGTTAAAACATTTCCTTATGATTTTCATAAGAATGAATAATGTAGTCTGTGCTTTCCAATGGTGTCAGTGCTCGTGGATCAGAATGGGCATAAGGAGTAGGCCTACCCCACCATTCAGTTACAGATCTCTTCTGTGTCACTTCCCTAATAAACCTTGATTCCTTGATCTTTCAAATACTTACTTACCTCCGCCTTAAATATTTCTAATGATCCACCACCCTGTGGTGCAGAAGTCCAAAGATTCACTACCCTCTGACAGGGCAAACCTCTACACACCTCAAGTTTAAATGACCGGCCTCTTACCTTGTAACTATGTCCCCTTGTTTGTGAAAACTCATAAACGCATCTCAACATCTACCCTGTCAAACACCTTTAGGCTTGTGCATGCTTGAATGAGGTCACCCCTCATTCTTCTAAACTCCGTAATACAGCCCCAGCGATGACTCAGGCTGCTGTCTGGATGCGAGTTCTGCTTAACGGGTCAGCATTGAAATCTCCTCCACAGCAGTTACCTGGGTGACGGTGTGCGTAGTTTGGCTGGAGGCTGATTCATTCTATTGTAATGTAAACTGAAAAAGAAGGCAGCATATCATACATGGAAAATTCAAACCATAATTAATGCTTTGAGCTTTGAAAGTTAAGAGAGTTGTTGGATTTTAACTGATGCTTTTAACATTTAAGTAGATAGTGGTCTGTGCCATATTTATCTTGTAAAGGCAATGGTGCGAACTACAAAGGTTACAAGAACATAAGCACATCACCGACAGAAGCAGGAGTCAGCCATCCAGCCCTGGAGCTGAAACATTGACCATCCCTCTGCCTCCACAGATCTGCCTGACTGCTGAGTTCCTCCAGCAGCTTATGTTTTGATTTGGCCCCTCCACCCCTCCTCACCATTCAATAAGATTCTGGCTGATATGATCGTGGCTCCGTTCCACTTTCCTGTCCTTTAACCCTTGATTCCTCTGGACTTCAAAAATCTGTCAATTTCAGCTTCATTGATCTCTATAAATGAGAACCATCCCAATGATATAAAAAGCATTGGGAATTCCAGACCACATCACGAAACATTTCCTACATCTCTGATCTCACCCCTGCTCCTCTTTTTTCTCTGGTCCTCATCGTCCACACCAACAGACCGCAGTCAGTGAGGACAGGCAGCAACAACTCTGCTACAATTATCCCCAACATTGGTGCCCCACAAGGCTGCATCCTCAGCCCCCTATTTTACTCCCTCTACACTCATGACTGCATGGCCAGATTCTGCTTGAACTCCATCTACAAGTTTGTAGATGACACCAGCATAGTGGGCCGTATCTCAAATACCGATGAGTTGGAGTACAGGGAAGAGATAGAGAGCCTAGTGGCATGGTGTCATTACAACAACTTTTCTCTCAATGTCAGCAAAACAAAAGAGCTGGTCATTGACTTCAGGAATGGGAGCGGTGTACGTGCTCCTGTCTACGTCAATGGTGCTGAGGTCGACAGGGTTGAGAGCTTCAAGTTCCTAGGAGTGAACATCACCAATAGCCTGTCCTGGTCCAACCACATAGATGCCACAGCCAAGAAAGCGCACGGTGCCCCAATGACCCTCACCAATTTTTGTTGATGCACCATAGAAAGCATCCTATCCAGATGCATCACAGCTTGGTATGGCAACTGCTCTTCCTGAGACTGCAAGAAACTGCAGAGAGTTGTTGATGCAGCTCAGCACATCACAGAAACTAGCCTCCGCTCCATGGACTCTGTCTACACTTCTCGCTGCCTTGGTAAAGCAGCCAGCATAATCAAAGGCCTCTCCCCGCCCGGACATTCTCTCTTCTCTTCCCCTCCTATCAGACAGAAGACACAAAAGCCTGAAAGCACGTACCACCGGGCTCAAGGACAGCTTCTATCCCGCTGTTATACAACTATTGAACTAACCTCTTGTACAATAAGATAGACTCTTGACCTCACAATTGACCTCGTCATGACCTTGCACCTTATTGTCTACCTGCACTGCACTTTCTCTGTAACTGTAACACTTTATTCTGCATTCTGTTATTGTTTTCCCCTGTACTACCTCAGTGCACTGATGTGATGAAATGATCTGTATGGATGACATGCAAAACAAAGTTTTTCACTGTACCTCGGTACATGTGACAATAATAAAACAATTACCAATTACTAAGCCTCTGCATTGAAAAGATTATCCTTCACAATTTTTGCTAGTTCCACCACTAGACACATATTCCCCCCCACCCCCTACCCCTCAGCATTTCAAAGGGATTTCTCCCTTTGTGACTCCCTGGTCTGCTCTTCTGATCTGCCTGCTACTCCCTCTCTTGTCGTACTTTTCCATGTAACAACAGGAGAACAACACCTGTCGCTTCACCTCTCCCCATCCAGGCACCCAAACTGTCTGTCCAGGTGAAACAGTGATTCACTTGCACTTCTTCCAATCGGTGTTCACAGTGTGGTCTCCTCTACACTGGAGGACCAAACACGGACTGGGTAACCGCGATGCAGAGCTCCTGCACTCAGTCTCAGGGTGACCCTGAGCCACAGCTTTGATTCTCCATCCCACTCCCACTCTGACCCATCAGTCTGTGGTCTCCTGCACTGTCAGCATGAGGCTTGATCCAGGCTTGAGGAACAGCTTCATCTTCCTCACCTTCTGTCTGGGCACGTTGTAGTCTGCAGGACTCAACATCGAATTCTCCAACTTTAGATAACTCACTCTTTCTATCTGATGTATCAAGACTGCCTGTTTTTGCCTGCTATCATTTTGGCTCAGTTTTTCTCCGTATTCTTTTCCTTTTTTTATGTATAGCCTGACCTGCCAACATGACCCACATACGTACATTAACTACACAGCACACAGACACAGGACATAGGACATAGGACATAGGACAAAGGACAGTACAGCACAGGACAGGCCCTTCAACCACCATGTTGTGCTGAACTAATTAAATTAATGACTCCTAATTAATCTAATTCCTCTTCTCTGCACATTGACCATATCCCTCCTTCTCTGCATATTCATGTGCTGAGGGTTTAAACTAGATTGGCAGGGAGATGGGAACCACAGCACCAGGTCACAGAACAGAGGGACTGAAGATAAGTTAGATATCCTGAACAGCAATACTGTAAGGAAGGATAGGCAGGAGCTGAGGGATATGAACTACATGACAGATGGATTAAGATGTGTTTATTTCAATGCAAGAAGTCTTCAGAATAAGGGCGATGAATTCTGATGTGGCAATTACAGAGACCTGGTTGAGAGAAGGACAGGACTGGCTGCTTAATGTTCCAGGGTTTCGATGTTTTGGATGAGATAGGGAAGTAACAGAGGGGGAGGGATTGCATTACCCTTTACGTTGTATTCTATTATTGTTTTTACCTGTACTACCTCAATGCACTCTGTACTAACTCAATGTAACTGCACTGTGTAATGAACTGACCCGTACGATCAGTATGCAAGACAAGTTTTTCACTGTACCTCGGTACATGTGACAATAATAAACCAATACCAATAACAAGTACCAATTACTAGTCAGGGACAATACCACAGCTGCACTCAGGGGAAGGAATTGGTGATTCATTGACTGACCCTCTACGTATAGAACTCAAAAATAAGAATGGTGCCGTAACCCTGATGGGTTTATGCTACAGCCAGGTGACTGACCTTTCATCGAGTGAACACAACTCCTGAAGTTATGAATAAGGATAAGAGTGGACCTTGCAAGAAAGTATTAAATTGGGAGAGGGCAAATTATGAGGGTGTCACACAGGAGCTAGGGAGAGTTACGTGGGAAGAGTTGATTACGGGCAAATTCACATCTGACATGCAGGGGTTGTTTACATACCAGCTGTACTGAGTTCAGGACCAGTTTGTTTCAGTAAGAGGGAAGGACAAGGCTGGCAAGGTATGGGAACCTTGGATGATGAGAAAGTTGGTGAATCTAGTCAAGGGTATGTAGGGCTTAGGAAGCTGGAATTGAACAGGGCACTTGAGGACTATAAAGGAGCCAGAAAGGAACTCAGGAAGGGACATGGAAGAGCTAGAAGGGATCATGAAAAGTACTTGGCAAGTAGGATTCCAAGGCATCCTACACATACATCAAGAGCAAAAGAATAACTGGGGAGAGGGTAGAACCACTCAAGGATAAAGGAGGGAATGTGCTTAGAGGCGGAGGATGTGGGCGAGATTCTAAATGAGCACTTTGCATTGGTATTTACCGAGGAGAAGGATGTAGAGGATAGTGAGCTGCATCCTAAGCTGCATGCTCCGCTCTGATCTCACTGTCCTCTATACCCTGTCCCTGACCAGTAATGCTAGGAAAGAGGTACTGCTGGGCCTCTTGAAAAACATGAAAGTGGACAAGTCCCGAGGGCCTGATGGGACATACTCCAGGTTATTGAGAGAGGTGAGAAGTGAGATGGCTGGGGCTTGACCAAGAAGTTTGTATATTCGCTAGGCACGGGTGTGGTGCCAGACGACTGGAGGGTTGCTGATGTCGTTCCTTTGTTCAGGAAGGGAAATAAGGATAATTCTGGAAACTACAGACCAGTGAGTCTCACATCAGTGGTTGGGAAACTAATGGAGAGGATTAATCAGAATCAGGTTTATTATCACTAACGTAGATATGAAATCTGTTGTTTTACGGTAGCTGTTGATGGGGCTGGCTGGGTCTACAACTCTCTGCAGCCTCTTGTCATCCTGTGCATTTGAGGCTGCAGTACCAGGCTGTGAAGGGATTTATGAGCATTTGGAGAAGCATGGTCTAATTAGCAACAGTCAGCATGGCATTTTGTGGGGAAGGTGATATCTGACTAATCTGATTGAGATTTTCGAGGAGGTGACGAAGGAGATTGATGAAGATAGAGCAGTGGTTGTTGTCTACATGGATTTTACAAGATTTGGCAAGGTCCCACATGGTAGGTTCATCCAGAAAGTTAGGATGCATGGGATCCATGATGATTTGGCTGATTGGATCCAAATTGACTTGCCCATAGAAGTCAGAGGTTAGTGGTTGATGGGACTTAACTCTGGCTGGAGGTTGGTGACTAGTGGTGTTCTGCAGGGATCTGTACTGGGACCTCTGTTGTTTGTCGTATATATGTGATTCGGATGAAAATGTGGTCGGGTGGGTGGGTAAGTTTGCAGACGACACAACGATTGGTGGTGTTGTGGATTGCATAGAAGATTGCCAACGGATACAGCAGGACATAGATCAGTTGCAGATATGGACTGAGAAATGGCAGATGGAGCTTAATCTGGGCAAATGTGAGGTGCTGCACTTTGTGAGATCCAACATAAAGGGAGAGTACACAGTTAGTGGCAGGATTCTTAACAGCGTTGATGAACAGAGGGTCCAGGTACATGGCTCCCTAAAAGTGGACACACAGGTTGATAGGGTGGTAAAGAAGGCATATTGCATGCTTGCCCTCATTAGTCAAGGCATTGAGTTCAAGAGTCAGGAAGTAATGTTACAGCTTTATAAAATTCTGGTTTGGTCACGTTTAGAGAATTGCATTCAGTTCTGGTCGCCTCATTGTAGGAAGGATGTGGAGGCATTGGAGAGGGTGCAGAGGAGATTCACCAGGATGCTGCCTGGTTTGGAGGACATGTGCTATGAAGAGAGGTTGGACAAGCTGGGGCTGTTTTCTCTGGAGCGGTAGAGGCTGAGGGGAGACCTGATGGAAGTTTAGAAAAATATGCGAGGCATAGATAGAGAGCCAGTATCTTTTTCCCAGGGTTGAAGTGTCTAATATCAGAGGGCAGGTATTAAGGTGAGGGGGGAAAGTACAGAGGGGGTGTGTGGGGCAAATTTTTGTTATTTAACATTGAGAGTGGTGGGTGCCTGAGATGCACTGCCAGGGGTGGTGGGAGAGGCAGATAGCATAGGAAACTCTTAGACAGGTACATGAATTGCAGAGGAGGGAGGGATATGGTCAATGTGTGGGGAAGAGGGATTAGATTAATTAGGAGTCATTGGTTTAATTCGCTCGGCACAACATAGTGGTCCAAAGGGCCTGTCCTGTTCTGTACTGTCCTATATTGTGTGTCGTATGTTGTATGTAACCTCACCACAAGAGGGAGTGAGTGATCTCTGGGCTCGAGATGGTCAGCACCACTGGTGCAGTCCCCGATAAAGTCATCGTCTGATAAACCTCTCTCCTTAGTTACTGTGTCTTGTGGCCATAAACACAGGCTGACTCCAGGATATACTCCAGAATTCAATCTGCTGCTGTTTACATGAAGCTTTATTGAGAAACAAGTTAAATATTTGAAGGATTTTCTGCACGAATTACTTGTTAGTGTTCCTGTGTTTATTCATACTTGGGGAGCTGGGCATCGTGTCAAGGCCAGTGATTATGGCTCCTCTCTAATTGCCTTCGAGAACCTGATAGTGATCTGTCGAAGTGTACTCCTTCCGAAGATGTGCTTTCCCTCTGCTGTGGTTGATAGAGCCCTCACTCACATCTCCTCCATTTCCCACACGTCTGCGCTCACACCCCTCCTCCCCCCAGACAGAACAGGGATAGATTTCCCCCGGTTCTCACCTGGCACCACACCAGCCTCTGCATCCAGCACATCACCGTCACCATGTCCCACAGCTGCAACGAGATCCCACCACCAGCCACACCTCCCCCTCCCCACCCCTTTCTGCAGGGACCACTCCCTCCGGGGCTCCCTGGTCCACTCAGCCCCTCCCCGGGCACTTTCCCCTACACCCATAGGTGTCCCCTCACCTCCCCCCTCACCACCATCCCAGCCCTTCCAGGTGAGGCAGAGATTCATGTCGTCCACTGCATTGGGTGCTCCTGATGTGTCCTCCTCTACATCGGTGACACCAAGAACCATTGTGAGGAACCCCTGTGCTCTGTCTGCTCAGCCATCCTGAGCTTCCCGCTGCAGGTTATTACAACTCCCCTCCCCATTTCTACCCAACCTTTCTGTTCTCAGCATCCTCCACTGTCCAAGTGAAGCCCGATGCAAGCACCTCATAGTCCACTTGGGTAGTCCAAACCCGATGGTATGAGCATTGAGTTTTCCAATATCAGGTAACCCACACCCCCTCTCCCAGTCCCGCCCAGGGTCCCTGTTCACCTCTTCCATCCCTTCACCCTCCCCCACCTGGTTCTGCTGCCCATCACCTGCGCACCTATCCACCTGGGTTTCTTCTCCCGTGGTTCACCCCATCATCCCTCCTTCTCTGGTTCCATCTGTCACCTACAAACCTCTCCCACTTCCCTCTTTATACCAGCCGTCTCCCCTCTGCACTCTCAGTCCTGATGCAGGGGCTCGACCTGAAACATTGAACATCCCTCTGCCTCCACAGATGCTGCCTGACCTGCTGACCTGCTCCAGCTTTTGATGCTGGTAGTGAGTTGTTTCCATCCTCCTGGTGAAGGTGAACCCACGGCTGTAGGAGACGGAGTTCCAGGACTTTGGAGATGAAATGCGTGGCTGAGGAGTTGGTGCAGGGGGCAAGGTTTTAGATTTTTGGATCATTGGGATCTCTTCTGGGGAAGGTGGGACCTGTACAGATTGGATGGGTTACACCTGAACTCGAGGGGGACCAATATCCTTGCAGGCAGGTTTGCTGGTGTGGTTCGGGATGTTTGCAAGGGGGATGGGAACCGGAGGGATAGGTCAGTGGAAGAAGTGCTTGGAGTAAAGTCAGATCTAACATACAGAGAGGCTTTGAGGAAGGAGAAGCAGAGTACAGGGTATAAAAGTAGTAAGGTTGATGGTCTAAAGTGCATTTACTTAAATGCAAGAAGTATCAGGAATAAGGGAGATGAACTGAGAGCTTGGATAAGCACATGGGACTATGATATTGTGGCTCTTGCAGAGACTTGGCTGTCACCAGGGCAGGAATGCATACTGAATATTCCCAGATTTCAGTGTTTTAAAAGGGATAAGGAGGGGGAGAAGAGGAGGAGGGGTGGCGTTACTGGTCAGGGACACTATTACAGCTGCAGAAAGGGTGGATAATGTAGAAGGATCCACTCTAGAGTCAGTATGGGTGGAAGTTAGAACAAGGAAGGAGCAGTTACTCTACTGAGAGCATTCTTTAGGCCCCCTGGTAGAAGTAAGGACACTGAGGAGCAGATCAGGAGGCAGATTTTGGAAAGGTACAAAAATGTTATCATGGGAGACTTCAACTTCCCAAATATTGATTGGCACCTGCTTAGTACCAAAGGTTTAGGCGGGGCGGAGTTTGTTAAGTGTGTCCAGGACGGATTCCTGTCACAGTATGTTGACAGGCCAACTAGAGGCAGTGCCATATTAGATCTAGTATTAGGTAATGAACCGGGATAGGTGACAGATCTCTCAGTGGGTGAGCATTTGGGGGACAGTGACCACTACTCCCTAACCTTTAGCATTGTCATGGACAAGGATAGGAGCAAAGAGGACAGGAAGATATTGAATTGGGGAAGGGCAAATTATGAGGCTATAAGGCTGGAACTTGTGAGTGTGAATTGGGATGACATTTTTGAAGGGAAATGTACTATGGAGATGTGGTTGATGTTCAGGGATCTCTTGCAGGATGTTAGGGATAAATTTGTCCCGGTAAGGCAGAGAAGGAATGGCAGGGTGAAGGAACCGTGGGTGACAAGAGAGATGGAACAACTAGTTAGGAAGAAGGCGGCAGCATACATAAGGTGTAGGCAGCAAGGATCAGATAGGGCTCAGGAGGAATACAGGGTAGCAAGGAAGGAACTGAGGAGAGCATGAAGGGGACATGAAAAGGCTTTGGCAACAAGGGTTAAGGAAAACCCCAAAGCATTTTTCACTTATGTGAAGAGCAGAAGGATTACGGGAGTAAAGGACTAAAGGGATAAAGGTGGGAAGCTGTGCCTGGAAGCTGTGGAAGTGGGTGAGGTTCTCAATGAATACTTCTCTTCAGTATTCACCAAGGAGGGGGGTCTTGATGATGTTGAGGACAGTGTTGGTAAGGGTAATGTTCTAGAGCATGTTGATATCAAGAGAGAGGATGTGTTGGAGCTGTTAGAAAATATTAGGACAGATAAGTCCCCGGGGCTGAATGGAATATTCCCAGGATGCTCCGCGAGGCGAGGGAGGAGATTGCTGAACCGCTGGCTAGGATCTTTGAGTCCTCGTTGTCCATGAGAATGTTACCGGAGGATTGGAGGGTGGCAAATGTTGTCCCTTTATTCAAAAAAGGTAGTAGGGATAATCCAGCAAATTATAGACCAGTGAGCCTTACATCTATGGTGGGCAAGCTGTTAGAAAGGATTCTTAGAGATAGGATCTATGGGCATTTGGAGAATCATGGTCTAATCAGGGACAGCCAGCATGGCTTTGTGAAGGGCAGATCATGTCTCACAAGCCTGTTAGTGTTCTTTGAGGAGGTGACCAGACAGATTGATGAGGGTAGTGCAGTAGATGTGGCCTACATGGATTTTAGTAAGGTATTTGACAAGGTTCCACATGTAGGCTTCTGTAGAAGGTCAGAGGGCAGCTTGGCTGTGTGGATTCAAAATTGGTTTGCCTGTAGAAAGCAGAGGGTTGTGATGGAGGGAGTGCATTCAGATTGGAGGGTTGTGACTAGCGGTGTTCCACAAGGATTGGTTCTGGGACCTCTGCTTTTCGTGATTTTTATTAATGACTTGGATGAGGGGGTGGAAGGGTGGGTTGGCAAGTTTGCAGACGACACAAAGGTTGGTGGTGTTGTGGATAGTGTGGAGGATTGTCGAAGATTGCAGAGGGATATTGATAGGATGCAGAGCTGGGCTGACAAGTGGCAGATGGAGTTCAATCCAGAGAAGTGTGAGGTGGTACACTTTGGAAGGACAAACTCCAAGGAAGAGTACAAAGTTAATGGCAGGATTCTGGGTAGTGTGGAGGAGCAGAGGAATCTGGGGGTTCATATCCACAGATCACTGGAAGTTGCCTCACAGGTGGATAGGGTAGTTAAGAAAGCTTATGGGATGTTAGCTTTCATAAGTCGTGGGATCGAGTTTAAGAGGCACGAAGTAATGATGCAGCTTTACAAAACTCTGGTTAGACCACACTTGGAGTACTGTGTCCAGTTCTGGTCTCCTCATTATACGAAGGATGTGGAAGCGTTGGAAAGGGCGCAGAGGAGATTTACCAGGATGCTGCCTGGTTTGGAGGGTATGCATTCTGAGGAGAGATGAAGGGAGCTAGGGCTTTACTCTTTGGAGAGAGGGAGGAATGGAGGAGATATGATAGAGGTGTACAGAATATTAAGAGGAATAGATAGAGCAGACAGCAAGCGCCTCTTTCCCAGGGCACCAGTGCTCAATACAAGAGGGCATGGCTTTAAAGTAATGGGTGGGAAGTTCAAGGGTGATGTCAGAGGGAGGTTTTTCACCCAGAGAGCGGTTGGGGCGTGGAATGTGCTGCCTGGGGTGGTGGTGGAGGCAGATATATTGGTCAAATTCAAGAGATTATTAGATAAGCATATGGAGGAATTTAAAATAGAGGGATATGTGGGAGGAAGGGGTTTCATAGTCTTAGGCGAGGTTTAAAGGTCGGCATAACATGGTGGGCCGAAGGGCCTGTACTGTGCTGTACTGTGCTTTGTTCTGTGTTCTAAATAACAGCCCCATATTTCCATGGCTGATTGTGTCTGAGTTGGAGGGGAACCTGGAGGAGGTGGTGCTCCCATGTTCCTGTTGTCCTCGTTCTTTTCCGTAGGGGAGGTCTCAGGTTCGGGAGGTGCTGTCAGAGTAACCTGGGCGATTTACTGCCGTGTTTCATAGATGGTGCTCACGGCAGCCAATCTGTTCTGGTGTTGGAGATGAGGGTGGGGAAGGGCTGCCAATCAAATCCTGGGTGGGGCCCAATCTCCTTTACTGGAGCCACACTGATCCAGGCAGATGACGGGTGTTCCATCACACTCCTGACTTGCCTCGTTAATGGTGGAGTCATTGGCTGCAGGTATCCAGCTTCTCACCTGCTCTTGTAACCACAATACATATGAGGAGCAGATTTTGGAGAGGTGCAAAAATAGCAGGGTTGTTGTCATGGGTGATTTCAAATTCCTGAATATTGATTGGCACCTCCTCAGTGCAAAGGGGATGGGGCAGAGTTTGTTTGGTGTGTTCAGGAAGGATCCCTGACACAGTGTGTGGACAGGCTGACAAGAGGAGAGGCCGTACTGGACCTGGTACTGGGCAATGAGCCTGATCAGGTTTCAGATCTCTCGGTGGGAGAGCATTTTGGAGATAGTGTCCATAACTCCTTGACCTTTACCATAGCCCTGGAGAGGGACAGGAGCAGACGAAATGGGAAAGTGTATAACTGGGGAAGGGGGAATTATGATGCTATTAGGCAGGAAGTTGGGAACATAAATTGGGAACAGATGTTCTTGGGGAAGTGCACAATGGAAATGTGGAGGTTATTTAGGGGGTACTTGCATGGGGTCCTGGATAGGTTTGTCCCATTGAGGCAGGGTAAGGATGGTAGAGTGAAAGAACCGTGGTTGACAAGAGATGTAGAATATCTTGTCAAGAGGAAGAAAGAAGCTTACCTGAGGTTTAGAAAGCATGGATCAGACAGGGCTCTGGAGAGTTACAAGGTAGCCAGGAGGGAGCTTAAGAATGGACTTAGGAGAGCTGGAAGGGGGCATGAGAAGTCCTTGGCGAGTAGGATCAAGGAAAACCTCAAGGTGGCCTACACGTATGTGAAGAATAGGAGGATGACTAGAGTGAGGGTAGGATCAATCAGGGATAAAAGAGGAAACATGTGCCTGGAGTCGGAAGAGGTAGGGGAGGTCCTTAATGAATACTTTGCTTCAGTATTCACCAGAGAGAGAGACCTTGATGTTTGTGAGGATGGCGCACGACAGACTGATATGCTAGGGGATGTCGACCTGCGGAAAGAGGATGTGTTGGAACTTTTGAAAAACATTAGGATAGATAAGTCACCAGGGCCGGACGGGATATATCCAAGGTTATTGCGAGAAGCGAGGGAAGAGATTGCTGTGCCTTCGGTGACTATCTTTGCCACAGGAGCAGTGCCAGATGATCGGAGGGTGGCAAATGTTGTTCCTTTGTTTAAGAAAGGGAGTAGGGATAATCCTGGGAATTACAGACCAGTGAGTCTTACTTCAGTGGTGGGCAAATTACTGGAGAAGATTCTTAGAGACAGGATTTATGGGCATTTGGAGAAGCAGAGGCTGATTAGGGACAGTCAGCATTGCTTTCTGAGGGGCAGGTCATGCCTCATGAGCCTGATTGAATTCTTTGAGGATGTGACAAAGTACATTGACAAAGGTCGAGCAGTGGATGTGGTGTACATGGATTTTAGTAAGGCGTTTGATAAGGTTCCTCATGGAAGGCTCATTCAGAAAGTCAGGAGACATAGGATCCAGGGCAACTTGGCTGTGTGGATTCAGAATTGGCACGCCCACAGAAGACAGAGGATGGTGGTAGATGGAGCTTATTCTGCCTGGAGGTCGGTGACCAGTGGTGTTCCGCAGGGATCTGTTCTGGGACCCCTGCTCTTTGTGATTTTTATAAATGACTTGGATGAGGATGTGGAAGGGTGGGTCAGTAAGTTTGCTGATGATACGAAGGTTGGTGGTGTTGTGGATAGTGTAGAAGGTTGCTGTAGATTACAACAGGATATTGATAGAATGCAGAGCTGGGCTGAGAAGTGGCAGATGGAGTTCAACCCGGATAAGTGTGAAGTGATACACTTTGGGAGATCGAATTTGAAGGCAGAATACAAGGTTAATGGCAGGACTGTTAGCAGTGAGGAGGAACAGAGGGATCTTGGGGTCCATGTCGATAGATCCCTCAAGGTCGATAGGGTTGTTAAGAAGGCATATGAACTGTTGGCCTTCATTAGTGGGGGTATTGTGTTCAAGAGCCGCGAGGTGATGTTGCAGCTCTGTAGAACTCTGGTTAGACCACACTTGGAGTATTGTGTTCATTTCTGGTCACCTCATTATAGGGAGGATGTGGAAGTTTTAGAGTGGGTGCAGAGGAGATTTACCAGGATGTTGTCTGGACTAGAGAGCATGTCTTATGAGGATAGGTTGAGTGAGCTAGGACTTTTCTCTTTGGAGAGAAGGAGGATGAGAGGTGACGATAGAGGTGTACAAGATGATAAGAGGCATAGATCGAGTGGACAGTCAGAGACTTTTTCCTAGGGTGACAATGGCTAACACGAGGGGACATCATTTTAAGGTGATTGGAGAATGATATAGGGGGTATATCATGGGTAAATTTTTCACACAGAGATTGGTGGGTGCGTGGAACGCACTGCCATCAGAGATTGTGGGGGCAGATACATTAGGGACATTTAAGAGACTCTTAGATAGACACATGAATGATAGAAAAATAGGGAGCTATGTGGGAGGGAAGGGTTTGATAGATCTTGGAGCAGCATGAAATGTTGGCACAGCATTGTGGGCTGCAGGGCCCGTACTGTGCTGTACTGTTCTATGTTCTATGTGGCTGATCCTGTTGAGTTTCTGGTCAATAGGGAGGCCCAGAGTACTGATGCTATGTAATCTGGTGATGGTAAAGCCACTGTATGTGCACAATGGGTGATTAGATTCTCTCTTGTTGCTCCATGTCTGGGCACCTTCATCTCATGAATGGCACTTGCCAGTTATCAGCCATTGCCTGAGGGTTGTCCAGCTTTTGCTGCATGTAAATGTGGGCTGAGAAGCTGTGAATGGGACTGAACATTGTGCAGTAACCAGTGAACATTCCCACCTCTGACCTGCTGATGGAAGGACGGTCGGTGATGAAGCAGCTGAAGATAGTTGAGCCCAGGACACTGCCTGAAGGACCTGTTGCATTGATGTCCTCGGGCTGGGTGAACGAGCCTCCTTCCCATCTGAGAACAAATGCCACGGCTGTGGTATTCACCCTGTTCAACTCCTCCAGTCCAGAAACGACCGAGAGCAGCGAGGACAGAAAGGACCTTGAGACAAGACCACACACTGGCTGTAGCGCTGAAGACATGCCCTCCAGGCTGCTGTGCAGGGGACTGCTGGGGCCTGACAAACAGTGAACCTTCACAGGTCAGGTGCTGGATGAGGGTAGGACATAAACCATGAACGTTAGGGCCTAGGGAGTGCTGAAGGAGGCAGCACCTGTGGACAAAGAAGGCATGGGGTACTGGTCTTCATTATCAGAGCAGGAGGTCATGGTACGACTTTAGAAAACTTTGGTTACACCCTAGCTGGAGTACTGTGTGTACCACAGGAAGGATGTGACTACACTGGAGAGGGTATAGATGAGATTCACCAGGATATTGTCTGGGAAGGAGCACAGAGATTGGATAGACTGCCCTTTTTTTGTAGTGGAGGAGGCTGAGGCGTGGGGTGAGGGAGCTGGTTGGTATTTGGCAGACTCTGCCTGAGGAGGTAGTAGAAGCAGAGACTCTCACAACACTGAAGAAGTATCTGGACAAACACTTGAATCATCAAGGCAGAGAAGGCTATGGACCCAGTGCTGGTAACTGGGATCAGTGCAGAAGGCTATGATGGTATGGACACAATGGGCCGACGGGCCTGTTTCTCTGCTGTGTAATTCTATGACTCCTATGGTGGAGCAGAGTCAAAGGGTAAGGTTTTCTAATGCATGGGTGTTGGTGCTGGAAGGTGTTCTCGTGCCTAAACTTATCCAAATACCGTCACAAACTTCCAATGTTAAGAGCGGTAAAACCATGTTTCTTGTTCCTTGGAAATGATGCAGTGATACTACAGTGGAAGATCAGTGGGAGAACAGTTAGGGAACAGTGATCACAACTCCTTAAGTTTTAAGATAGTTGTAGACAAGGATAAGTATGGACCTTGCAGGAGAGTATTACATTGGAGCAGGGCAAATTACCAGAGTATTAGGCAGGAACTAGGGAGAGTTAATTGGGAACAGCTGTTTTTGGGCAAGTCCACATCTGACATGCGGAAGGTGTTTAAAGACCAACTGCACAGAGTACAGGACAGGGATGTTCCAGTAAGAAGGAAGGACGAGGATGGCAGGGTGAGGGAACCTTGGATGTCGAGAGAGGTGGTGAATTTAGTCAAGAAGAAAAAGGAAATGTATGTAAAGCTAGGAAGCTAGGATCAAACAGAGCCCTTCAGGATTAAAAAGAAGTCAGAAGAGAACTCAAAAAGGGAATTAGGAAAACCAGGAGGAGCCATGAAAAGTCCTTGGCAAGTAGGATTAAAGAGAATCCCAAGGCATTCTATACATACATCAAGAGCGAGAGGATAACTAGGGAGAGGGTAGGACCACTCTAGGATAAAGGAGGGAACATGTGCTTGGAAGTGGAGGAGGTGGGAGAGGCCTTAATGAGTACTTTGCATCAGTATTTACTGAGGAGGAGGATAGGGAGATCAGTGTGGAGCATGCTAATATGCTGGGGCATTTTGAGATAAAGGAGGAGGTAGGGTCAGGTCTCTTAAAGAGCATTAAGGTGGATAAGTCCCCAGGGCCTGATGGGATATACCCCAGATTATTGAGAGAAGCAAGAGATGAGATTACTGGGGCCTTGACCAATATCTTCGTGTCCTCTCTAGCCACAGGCGAGGTCCTGGAGGACTGGCGAGTAACTAATGTTGTTCCATTATTCAAGAAGGGAAACATGGATAATCCTGGTAACAATAGACCGGTGAATCTCACATCAGTGGTAGGGAAGTTACTGAAGAGGATTCTCAGGGAAGGGATTTGTGAGTATTTGGAAAACAGCCTAATTAGGGACAGTCAGCATGGCTTTGTGCAGGGCAAGTCGTGCCTTACTAACTTGTGTTTTTTGAGGAGGTGACGAGGGTGATTGATGAAGGTGGAGCTGTGGGTGTTGTCTACATGGATTTTAGTAAGGTGTTTGACAAGGTCCCTCATGGTAAGTTCATCCAGAAGATAAAGATTCGTGAAATCCAGGGTGACTTGGCCATTTGGATTCAGAACTGGCTTGCCCGTAGAAAACAGAGAGTAGTGGTCAATGGGACTCATTCTAGCTGGAGGTCTGTGACTAGTGGTGTTCCTCAGGGATCCATACTGGGACCTCTGCTGTTTGTGATGTGTATAAATGACCTAGATAAAAATGTACATGGGTGGGTTAATAAGTGTGCAGATGATACGAAGATGGGTGGTGGTGTGGATAGTGTAGAAGACTGGCAAAGGATTCAGCGGGATATAGATCAGTTGCAGATATGGGCAGAGAAATGGCAGGTGGAGTTTAACCCGGCCAAATGTGAAGTGTTGCACCTTGGGAGATCAAATGTAAAGAGACAGTACACTGTTAATGGCAAGACCCTTAACAATGTTGATGAGCAGAGGGATCTTGGGGTCCAAGTTCATAGCTCCCTGAAAGTGGCTACGCACGTTGATAGGGCGATAAAGAAGGCATATTGGCATGCTTGCCTTCATTAGTCGAGGCACAGAGTTCAAGTGTCAGGAAGTAATGCTGCAGCTTTATAAAACTCTGGTTAGGCCGCATCTGGAGTATTGCATTCAGTTCTGGTCACCCCATTACAGGAAGGATGTCGAGGCTTTGGAGAGGGTGCAGAAGAGGTTTACGGGGACGTTGCCTGGATTAGAGGGAGTGTGTTATGAGGAGAGGTTGGACAGACTTGGGTTGTTTTCCCTGGAGCGGCAGAGACTGAGGGGAGATCTGATAGAGGTTTAGAAGATTATGAGAGGCATAGATAGGGTAGACAGCTTTTTCCTGGTGTTGAAATGTCTAATACCAGAAGGCATGCATTTAAGGTGATAGGGCATAGGTTCGAAGGAGATGTGCAGGGCAAGTTTTATTTTACACAGAGAGTGATGGGTGCCTGGAATGCACTGCTTGGGGTGGGGTGGAGGCAGATACGATAGGGGTGTTCAGTAGCTTCTTAGATAGGCACATGAATGTGCGGGTAATGTAAGGATATGGATATGTAGGCAGAAGGGATTAGTTTAGGTGGGAATTTGATTACTAATTTAATTAGATTGGCACAACATTGTGGGCCGAAGGGCCTGTTCCATGCTGTACTGCTCTATGTTCTATGCTCTATGTATCACCAGTAGATGGTCAGGTGCATGCACATTGTGGCAGGTCGTACACACATACACTGAGACCAGTAAATATAGGCAGCTTATGGATGTACTGAGGCATAAGTCTTACATCCCTGACCCAATGTGCCTGTATGTACCTGCCCCAGTCCCTGTATGTACCTGCCCCAGTCTGGTTGTGACAGGTAGGTTCAGCTACATTAAACCAGACATATGGGATGTATATTTAGGAAGGTAGAGACAGGAGTATGGAGAGACATGAGGACAAGTATGTTTACAGATGTGTATAGTTTTATCAAAGCAAATGCAGGAAATTTGAAGCAGTTTCTGATTTGTGGCAATAAATTGACTAACGATAACAATGCGGAGGGCTGTTGAATCAGAAAGACCATACAGTTACAGGGTGTACACTTTGGGATATTTTATAATGCAGCGAATTGCTTGTTCCGTGCTGGGAACCAAGGCAACATGTTGCAATATTTACAGAGGCTAAACTACCCCAAGCAGCCGCCACAAGCCCGGGAAATGACGGAGGAAGGATGGATATGTTGGGGCATATCTCTCAGAGCAGCTGAGATCCCATTGCCTTGGAACCTGCCGTCAGGGGAAGTGACCAACCAGCAGGTTTCCGCTTGGGTTGTCAGGCAACTGACCCGAAGCAACAGAGGTTTCTCTTCTTCCAAGTAACCATGAATCGACAAAGGTTAATCCAAGATGCTGAGGGAGCACCGCACTGTAGGAGGGGTGGTACTGAGGGAGGGTCACCCTGTGGGAGGGGCAGTACTGAGGGAGGGTCACACTGTGGGAGGAGCGGTACTGAGGGAGGGTCACACTGTGGGAGGAGCGGTACTGAGGGAGTGACAGCCCAAGAGGATTCCAGACCCCTGAGGAAGTTTCAGGCGACACACAGAACATCTCACTGAGTTTACCGACATTTCACACTTGGACTCTTCCTTTCAGAAGGATTTTCTGTGAAGAATCAGGAATGTTTAATTTACACCACACATCGCAGTGGCCTCTAATCCTTGGAGTTCTCATCTTAATCCACACACATCTGGCAGGTAACAATCAATATATTATCTTTAATAACAGAGATCAAGGGAGTTCCTTTGGTTTTCGGTGAAAGACCTTCTGCTGTTGTGTCTTTGTGCTGGTGGTTTATATCCTGACCAGAGGTCGTGTCTTCACTGACATCTCATCCCAGAGAGCGGTGAGGTATTACATCACATTGTGCACTGGCTGAAGTCTGCCCTAAACTGGGGGGCATCTCCCTCCACTGACAGCGTCTCTCCACTGGCAGCACCCATCCATTGGCAGTCTCCCTACACTGGCAGTGTCCCCTAACTGGCAGTCTCCCTCCTCTGGCAGCGTGGAAACTCCCTCTACTCATCCACCTGTGTGCACACTGCCTGTCCTTGCTCGATATCTGCTACTGGGACTCCCTTCATGCCAGAGACTTAGATGGGGCAGAATTTGTTTGGTGTGTCCAGGAGGGTTTTTGTAGATAGTTCAACCGGGGAAGGGACCGCACTTGACCTTGTATTGAGGAGTGAGCCTGGCCTTATCGGTGTTTCAGTGGGAGAGCATTTTGGGAATAGTGATCACAACCCCCTAATTTTCTAATGGATAAGGATAACACTTGACCTTGGGGGAAATTGTTAAATTGGAGAAAGGATCATGACAACAGTGTTAGATGGGAGCTGGGAGAGTCGATCAGGAGCAGTTGTTATTGAGCTGGTCTGCATTTGACATGTGGGAATCAATTAAAGACCAGCTGTTCAGAATTCAGCACCAATGTAGGGAAAAAGACAAGGAAGGGTAGGTTCAGGAACCTTAGGTAATGAGAGGTGTTGCAAATTTAGTGAAAAAGGAAAAGGAAGCATATGTAAGGTATAGGAAGCTGAAATGGGACAGGATCTTTGAGGAATATAAAGGAGAGAAGTTAAACAGGGAATCAGGAGGGATGGAAGGGGCCATGAAATGTCCTTGGTGAGTGGGATTAAAGAGAATCCTGAGGCATTTTATACTTGCATGAAAAACAAGAGGGTAATTTAGGGGAAGGTAGGACCACTCAAGGGTAAAGGAAGGAATTATCCCTGGAGTCAGAGGAAATGGGCAACATACAAAATAAGTACTTTGCGTCAGTATTCACAAGGGAGGAGAGGTGGGTTGTTTTCTCTGGAGCATCAGAGGTTGAGGGGAGACCTGACACAAGTGTATGTCTATCAGAGGCAGAGATGAGAGGCATAGTCAGTCTTTTCCAAGGGTGGAAATGTCACATACCAGAGGGCATAGATTTAAGGTGAGAGGTGGACAGTTCAAAGGAGAGAAGATTTTACACGGAGTGGTGGGTGCCTGGAACAGGCTGCCGGGGAGGAAGTGGAGGCAGATACCACAGAGGCTGTTAGACAGACGTGAACAGGGAGGGGATGGAGGGACGTGGGCAGTGTGCAGGCAGACAGATTGGTTTAGTTTGGTATCAGGGTCGGCACAGACATGGTGGGCCGAAGGGCCTGTTCCTGTGCTGTACAGTTCCACCTTGTATGTTGTAGGTGGCTCTGTGTCCGATTGGCAGATCGTGGGGTGTCCTGAGTCGGGGCACTGCCTGTTGAAGGTCGAGTTTATTGTCAGACGCACAGGTCCGTGTGTGGACGGGTGCGGTGAAACCCCTCCCGGCAGCAGTGACCCGGGCACAGAGCGTCAGAGAAACAACATCCACAGGAAAAACATGAATCAAACATTTTTACAACAGAACAAAAAAAGCCCATTTTAGTGCAAAGTGATCAATGGTCCTTAGTGTGGCTAACTGCCGTGGTGGGTGCGGTGCGGGACCCGGGGGCCGTGCGGGTCCCGGGGGGTGGGGGGGGGGGTGGTGCGGGTCTCTGGGGGGTGTGGGTCTCCGGGGGGGGGTGTGGGTGCGGGTCTCTGGGGGGTGTGGGTCTCCGGGGGGGGGGGTGTGGGTGCGGGGAGGTGGGTGCGGGTCTCCGGGGGAGGTGGGTCTCCGTGAGGGGGGGTGTGGGTGAGGGGAGGTGGGTGCGGGTCTCCGGGGGAGGTGGGTCTCCGTGAGGGGGGGTGTGGGTGCGGGGAGGTGGGTGCGGGTCTCCGGGGGAGGTGGGTCTCCGTGAGGGGGGGTGTGGGTGAGGGGAGGTGGGTGCGGGTCTCCGGGGGAGGTGGGTCTCCGTGAGGGGGGGTGTGGGTGCGGGTCTCTGGGGGGTGTGGGTCTCCGGGGGGGGGTGTGGGTGCGGGTCTCTGGGGGAGGTGGGTCTCCGGGGGGGGGGGTGTGGGTGCGGGGAGGTGGGTGCGGGTCTCCGGGGGAGGTGCGAGCAGGGGTTGATCTCTCTTTCCCCTCTACAGGCGGGGTGCCCATGGACGGACTGAAGGCGACCTTCTCGGTGGTGTCCTACTGCGGGCAGCTGCGGGAGGGGGTGGTGGTCTCGCCGCTCAGCAACCTCACCGTCTGCATCGACATTTACCCGACCCACAGGCTCGGCAAGTGGGCGGCGTTCACGTACCAGCGGGCGGCGGCGGGCGAGCGGCAGGAGTTGGGCATCGGCGGCCACAGCGGCCACCTGCGGGTGTGGCTGGCGGGGACGGTGACCGACGTCCCCCGCCCGCTGCCGCTCCGCGCCTGGCACACGGTGTGTGTCAGCTGGAGCTCGGCCACCGCGCAGCTCGTCGTCTACATCAACGGCTCGCTGAGCCACGAATCCCAGAAGGCGGCGGCGGCGCTCCCCGGCGGCGGCTCCCTCACCCTCGGCCAGTTCCAGCTGTCAGCGCCCAACGCCTCGCTGCCCCAATTCGACCCGTCCTGGGGCTTCCTCGGCCACCTGTACTACTTCAGGCTGTGGGACCGCGTCCGCGGCGGCCCCGAGCTGGCGGCCGCGCCCTGTGCCCGCGGCTCCCTCCTCCACTGGTCCCACACACACCTCCGCTTCACCGGCAACACCCTGCGGGCCGACCCCTCCCTCCGCTGCGGTGAGAGGGGAAGAGGGAGGGGAGGGAGGGGGCAGAGGGCAGAGGAGGAGGGGAGGGAGAGGGCAGAGGAGGAGGGGAGGGAGGGGGAGAGGGGAGGGGGCAGAGGAGGAGGGGAGAGGGGGCAGAGGAGGAGGGGAGGGAGAGGGGGAGAGGGCAGAGGAGGAGGGGAGGGAGGGGGAGAGGGGAGGGGGCAGAGGAGGAGGGGAGAGGGAGAGGGGGCAGAGGAGGAGGGGAGGGAGAGGGGGAGAGGGCAGAGGAGGAGGGGAGGGAGGGGGAGAGGGGAGGGGGCAGAGGAGGAGGGGAGAGGGAGAGGGGGCAGAGGAGGAGGGGAGGGAGAGGGGGAGAGGGGTGTGGGGAGGGGGAGGGGAAGGGGCAGACGGGAGGGGAGGTAGAGGGAGGAGGGGAGGGGAGAGGAAGGGAGGACCGGAGAGGGGTCTCCTCAAAGCCGGCCCCGCTCCCCGGGACCCCCGAAGTTGCTTGCTGAGGAGGGGCGGGTCACGCCGACACCTGGTGTGTTCGGTACAGATCTGACAACCTCCCGGCTTTTGTGCCTCTGTGCCCGGGATCCCGTGGTTTCACTAACGTGTCCCGCTCAATAAATGCTGCCTTGTCACTGGTGTCCACATCTCGGGAAGTCCACGTCAGGGCACCAACCTCAGTCCCTCATCGCCAAAACAAACGCATCACTGCCGTTTGTGGGAACCTGTTGTAGACACATTGGGTGTGATGTTGAATGGGATGTTGGTGTGGATGAACCTTCATCCATTTCTGCTCTGCTGGTTCTATCACTGAGTCATTTCATGGTTTTCTGTTTTTTTCTTTGACTCCAGCTCTTCCTTCAAGCACGTCGAACCCTGCCTCTCCCACAGGTAAACCCACCTTTGTGCACAGGTGCTGGCTGATGTGTGTGACAGACAGCTCATACATTTGACCTTTCCCAGCCTCACATCACGACCTTTCTCCGGTTTCACTGTGAGAGGATTACATCCGAGCAGCAGTGCGGCGGAGAGCTAAGGCCGCGAGTGCGGCAGGGACCGGTCGCTGTGTGCAGTGACAAGTCACTTATCTACAACCCAGCAGTCTCTATTGGTGGCCATTGCTGATCCATTTCCAACCTGATAGGTTCCATTTCTAGGTGGCTATTTCAACGCAAATGAGGTGTCCACACTCAGTAAAACATCGGCCAAAGCCAGGTGCACACTGTGTCCGTGCCCAACAGTACAATTCCGCAGTATAGCGAGGAGCAGGGGAAGTAGGGATGTCAAACCTCCAGATTGTTCAGGAATCCCCGATACTGAGGGATCAAAGCCTAGAGGTGGAATTGTTGATGTTAAAAGGGATGGTGATGTTCCATTTCCAAGAACACTGTAGTTCTGGGTGAGGAGAGTGTTGGAGTGGGAAATGACGAGTATCACCCAAAGGGTGTGTAGGGAGTGCCCTGGAGACAAGAGGACTGGTGAAAGGCTGGGGAGGGACATTTCCGGGAGGAGGGAATGTGATCAAATCTCCAGTAAACTGTATCGAGCTGGTAATGCCAGGCAGAGTTAGACCCTGGCCAAGGTGAGAGCACCTCCTCCAAGCAGCAGTCTAGGTACGGAGCTGGTACTCTGGTTGAATGACCAGACCAGTAGTGCAGACAATTCTGTCTTCACACCCACCCCTGTGGATGCCCCTTAACTTCTATCTGAAGAGAGTTTCCTCAGCAGGAAACCCAATTGTACCACTACCCATACGTTCCAACAGAGCAGGAGTAACCTGTATGGAGCACCGGGACTGACCAGTCAGTAATCCGGACGGGGCAAAGATGCTCCCAGCCCAGTCGACTTTACAAAGTCCTCACCACCCTCTGGGCCTCGTCAGAGAGCTATCCCCAGACAAACAATGTCCCAGACACCCACATCACAAACCCCACCAACAGAGAGACCCACCCCAGGAGATGAGTAGGATTAGTGGAATTTCCTTTCTGCTTTTGGGAGCTTGTTCTCTGCACATTGAAGGCTACACCTCCTCCCACTGTGACCACCCTTCCCCTGGGCTCCCCTGGCCTTACTGCACCTTAGGACATGCCGACATTGATGTAGTCCTTCCTTACCTTCTGCTGGGGGCCACTGAGTTTGGATGGACATAACCCACCACTACTCACTAAATAGCAGACCACTGCGGCTTGGCCGTCCCCCCGCTGCCCGTCCCCTCCCTCCCCGTCCCCCCGCTGCCCGTCCCCTCCCTCCCCGTCCCCCCGCCGCCCGTCCCCTCCCTCCCTCCCCGTCCCCCCGCCGCCCGTCCCCCCGCTCCCCGTCCCCCCGCCCCCCGTCCCCTCTCTCCCCGTCCCCCCACTCCCCGTCCCCCCACTCCCCGTCCCCCCGCTGCCCGTCCCCTCCCTCCCCGTCCCCCCGCCGCCCATCCCCCCGCCCCCGTCCCCTCTCTCCCCGTCCCCCCGCTCCCCGTCCCCCCGCTCCCTGTCCCCTCCCTCCCCGTCCCCCCGCTGCCCGTCCCCCCGCTCCCCGTCCCACCAGACACTGTTCATTTGTTCAATTTCTGACCAAGTTTCAAAGGATATTCCAGTTCTCCAGGTCTAGAATTGTCAATGGAATAAAGTCAACAGTTTATTCAATAAATGTTTTCTATCATGTTTATTCTCCAAGTAAGGAATATTATTGCCATTATAAAAGTATTAACTGCAAGACTATTTTCTGCCTTAGATTTGTTCACAACACCAACCTCTTCTGATCGGACCACCTCATCAACATTGTCCTCAGAGAGGACCACCTCATCGCCATCCTCAGAGAGGACCACCTCATCACCATCCTCAGAGAGGACCACCTCATCGCCATCCTCCTTTGATAGGACCACCTCATCGCCATCCTCCTCTGATAGGACCACCTCATCGCCAACCTCCTCTGATAGGACCACCTCATCGCCAACCTCCTCTGATAGGACCACCTCATCGCCAACCTCCTCTGATCGGACCACCTCATCGCCATCCTCCTCTGATCGGACCACCTCATCGCCATCCTCCTCTGATCGGACCACCTCATCGCCATCCTCCTCTGATAGGACCACCTCATCGCCAGCCTCCTCTGATAGGACCACCTCATCGCCATCCTCCTCTGATAGGACCACCTCATCGCCATCCTCCTCTGATAGGACCACCTCATCGCCAACCTCCTCTGATAGGACCACCTCATCGCCAACCTCCTCTGATAGGACCACCTCATCGCCAACCTCCTCTGATAGGACCACCTCATCGCCAACCTCCTCTGATAGGACCACCTCATCGCCAACCTCCTTTGATAGGACCACCTCATCGCCATCCTCCTTTGATAGGACCACCTCATCAACATTTTCCTCTGATCAGACCATTTCATCAACATTGTCCTCTGATAGGACCACCTCATCGACAGGCTCCTCTGATTGGACCACTTCATCATCAATGATCTCAAAGACAGTTACCACTGCGAGCCTACCCTCAGGTTTGGTTACCAAATCATTATCGGGCTCCTCACCTGTGACATCATTATTTCTCAGTATTTGGGTTTTTAAGGAAGTGTGTTTTGCTAATACATTTATATTGTGTGGCATGGTACTGGTATGAAGGTTCCATACTTTCCATTCCAATTGTCTACCGATGCATGAATACACAGGGGGCACTAATCAATGACAGAGGATTAATGACCAAGCCTCAGGAGCAGAGTCCCATGATAAGAATGACAATGGATCTATGACCAGATACTTTGCTGAAAATCTGAAATAAAGCAGGTAGTACTGGAAAGACTCAGCAGGTCAGGCAGCATCTGTGGAGAGAGAAACAGGCTTAATGTCAGGTCACAGGGATCTTCAAGAATCAAATCACTCCTCTCACTGGGTCTCGAGATCCTTGCTCAGATAATTTCAACTTCAACCAGCTGCACCATACAAACTCCCCTTCAGAGTGATCCTGCCACCAGTCTCTGATACCATCTCTTCTTCACATCTTGTGCCTTGCCATGTTTTCACTATCCTGCCCGACCTCCTCTCCTCCCCCCACCCGACGATTAATCCTTAGCAGAGGTGTCAGCTTCATCACCTTCTGTTCCATTGAGTTTCTCTTTTACTGCCTGTCTTAGTGCTCGCTTCTTCAGCCAGGAGTCTTCACCGTGGTTATTGGACCATCTCTCTCGTCTTCAGAATTGCTGCTCCACCAGAGTCCCTCTCTTCGGCCTCTTACTCTCATTAAATCTTTTACTTGCAAACCACTGGTGTGACATTAACCATCTCAGTTTCCCAACTCTATTCTCTGGGTCTCACCTGACCTACACACCAACATTGCTACATCTAACACCTCCTCACATCTCCTGGACTGTGACCCCACTGTGAAAATCAGCCAGCATTTCCCAGATGATCACTATCTCCTCTGGTGATCTCTCCACAGCATCCAACCTCATTGTCTCCAACCAACACTTCCCACTTCTACCTCCTACCTTGGCCTCACGTGGGACTCCACTGCCCAAACTCTCTCCTTCCTGGATTGACTCTTACGCTCTTACACTTTAATTCAGTTTCCTCCCACCAGACTTTGGTGCCGGCTGTCACTTTGACACCTAAGCTTCCTGTCACTGACTGCCTCATGTCCACCACTGATGCCTGATCTATGTACAGGTCTGTCCCCAACAACGTTATGTCATGGCCTTTCATACTTTGCTCTAACAGAATCCCAACCCCTGCCCCTTCCCCTCCAGCACCTGCCTTACGTGTTCCCACATTAACCCACTCACCTCCTCTGCAGAAGGTGTAGCTGTGGGAACTGGAAAGCTCCAGCCTGTCCTGCTCCTAGTACTTGGATCATTCCTGGATCCCTCCCTCTGGTACATTAATGACTATCTCCAGCCCTTCCCTGAGGCAGACAATGTCTTTCCCACGGCTGCCAAATGCTCCCCAGCACGCACCCCACACTGACATTTCTGACCCCTCCCCTCCTCAGCTCCAGTCCAGCGGATGGTCAGTGCCTGTGGAGCTCTGGTCAAACTTCACCACCTGAAACGTTACCAAGGAGACTGCGGACCTGCCGCTTCATCGCTAACGACTCACCTGCCTGAGATTTCCCACTGCCCCCGTGCTCTCCCCCCCACTGCCCCACTCCCCCCCATTGCCCTGTGCTCTCCCCCCACTACCCCACTCCCCCCATTACCCCATGCTCCCCCCCCACTGTCCCACGATCTCCCCCCACTGCCCTGGATCAGTCACACACTAACCCCACTGCCCTGCTCTCTCTGTAACTGTCCTGATACTGCTGGGTTCCCACCCTGACCAGTGGACCTGCTGCCACACCACGCACAACGTCAGCATGGTTAGTGTTAGCTCAGTGAGCTGTGGGCCAGCGGTCAGCTGTGGGTCAGGGGTCACCTGTGGCTGCTGTTGACGAGGGTCCAGCTGTGGGGCGGATGGCGAATGGGTCTGGACAGAGCTGTCTGCAGCCTGCCTCCCTGCATCCTCTGTGCTCTCTGCTCTCACAATCTGTGCCTCTCCTATGTCTTACAGTGAATTTCTTCAAGACCTCGATGACCAGTGTTGTGAATGCCTCAGCTGGACTGCCCACGCTGACAGATGTGCAGAACATGACCAACAGCTGGGTAAGTGAGGCTCCTCTGTCCCCATGGCTGGTCCATGAACTCACGGCTCATCTCCAGCACAACTGATGCAGTGGCTCCTCGACTGTGGGTTGGCCGTGCCCTGGGGTCGGACTGTGCCCTGGGACTGACCCTGTGGAGACCAGAGAACAGAAGCAACTCCTTGAACCGTACAACTTACTGGGCTTGGCAGGAAGATGTGAGAGAATGTTTCCCCTGGCCGGGGTCCCGCTCTCAGACCACAGGGGTTTCTCCTGGCCGGGGTCCCGCTCTCAGACCGCAGGGGTTTCCCCTGGCCGGGGTCCCGCTCTCAGACCGCAGGGGTTTCCCCTGGCCGGGGTCCCGCTCTCAGACTGCAGGCCGATCATCAGCACTGAGCTGAGGAGGAAGAGGCAGGGGGTTAGTGCAGGGTCAAGGGGCTCGGGCAGCAGATCAGCTGTGACCTTCCTGGATGGGGGGGGGCAGGACAGGGGGCAGGACGGGGGACAGAATGGGGTCAGGACGATTGTGGCTGTTAGCATTATTGCTGTAGTTATGTTGTTTGCATCGTTTTTCTCTGTATTAGTTGAAGTATTTTTGACACTGGATCTCCTTTTGTAGTGCTTTTAGCAAATAAACGTTTGTTATGAAAAAAAGGTGGGCAGGACGGGGGTCAGGAGTGGGGGCAGAATGCCCTCCTCCTGCTCCTGCTCCTGGATCTCATACTCTTATGTTCTCTTCCCAAATGGCAGGTTTGAGGAGTTTGGTCTGAGATGAAGAGGCTAAGGTAATGCAGATAGGTGCAGGGTCGGACTTCCACAGTGAATGGTGGGGCCCTGGGGAGTGTTGTGGAACAGACGGACCCAGGCGTACATGTACATGGTGTGCCCGCAAGTATCATCACAGGTAGACAGGGTGGTGAAGGTGTTTGGCACGCTGGCCTTCATCAGTCAGGGCACTGAGTACAGGAGTTGGATGCTATGTTGCAGTTGTACAGGACATCAATGAGGCAACACTTGGAGTCTGTGTTCAGTTTTGGTCACCCTGCTATAGGAAAGATGTCATTAAGCTGGAAAGAAAATTTATGAGGATGTTGCTAGGACTCGAGGGCCTGAGTTATAGGATGAGATTGGGCAAGCTGGGACTTTTTTTTCACTGGAGTGTAGGAGAATGAGGGGTGACCGTATAAAATCTTGCAGGGCAGAGATAGGGTGAATGCACATAGCTTTTATCCCAGGGTTGAGCAATCAAAAATTGAAGGCACAGGTTTAAGGTGAGACGGGAAAGAATTAACACGGACCTGAGTGGCAACTCCTCCACACAGAGGGTGGTGGGTACGTGGAACGAGCTGCCAGAGGAGGTGGTTGAGGCAGGTACAGTAACAACATTCAAAAGACACTTGGACCGGTAAAGGGATAGGAAAGGTTTAGAGGCATATGGGCCAAATGCAGGCAAATGGGAGTAGCTTAGATGGTCAGCTTGGTCAATATGGACCAGTTGGGCCAAAGGGCCTGTTTCCATGGTGTGTGCCTCCATGATTCTGCATGTGCAGGTCCAGGGAGAGAGATACTGTGTGTGGGATTGTCAGGCTCCGCCCTTCAGCCAGCTCCTCTGCTCTCCCATGCCTCCAACACCTGCCCCAGTCCCACAACACCTTAGCCCAAAGGTGATCAGTGGGTGTCCAGGCCTGGGCCCCGGGATGGGCAGGAGGAAGTGTCCTGGTCTGGGATGGGCACAGCTCAGGGTGGGTCAGAGCATGCCCCAGGACCACCCTCCTGCCTGTGAACCCACTGACACTGTCCCCAGCACCAGGGACTCGGGTCAAAGGTCATGCTTTAAACCATCTATCCCTCACACTGATATTAGGGAAGACCAGAGCAGGACTGGTGACAGGCCACTGATCTGAAGCAAGACCTGGGTCTTCTCTTCACGGACGCTGCCTGACCCACTGGGGATTTGCAGCTCAGCGGCTAATGATCCCAGGCTTGGTTGGGAGGGAAGGGCAGAGTGTTCGGGGACTGTTCTGTCTGCTCATTAACCCTTTCACTGCCCCTGCTGCAGCTGAGGAGCATCTTCAACACGGACATTGTCCTGCTGGATGTGAAAGTACTGAGGATTAAACAAAGGTGGGTCCTGCTGTGTGCTGGGTGGGGGGGGGGGGGGTGTGGTCAGGGGGAGGGGATCACAAGGGGTAAGGTCTGTGGCGGAGGTGTCACTGTGAAAGGTCACCGGAGGGTGGGGTCACTGGGGGATGGGGTCACAGGGAGGGGTCACCAGGGGTCAGTGTGGGTGGGGTCAATAGGAGAGGGGTCACTGGGGTGGTGTGACTGGGATCAGTGAGGGAGGGGGTCTGTGTGGGAAGGGGTCACGAGAGATAGGGTCTCCCTTCCCTCCCCTCCCTACCCCTCCCCCACCCCACATTCCAACCCCCTCTAGGTGAACCTTCCCCCTCAGGTCCCTCTGAACCTTTCCCCTTGAACGTGAGATGCCTCCACTGCTGGGGAACGGCGACAGTTCCAGGGCAAAGACCCACCAATAACCGCATGTTCTGTTCCTTCCAGGCCCCCCCACGACCAGGGAACCAGTGTCAACTCTGTAATGGTGAGACACAGCCCCACCCACCCCGGAACTCACTTCCCACCCATAGTGGAGGGTGGGTGGGGGCTCAGGGACACACAGATTACCCCACCCCATCCAAACATGGCTTCACCCCACACCTAAAGACGGCACCACTGGCACTCTCTCCCGCAGTGCGGGGCTCCCTCAGTACTGCCCCCTTTTTTATTTCAACAATTCGTCTTTATTACATACTACACACGGACTACAAATCAACTACCATCACAGACAACAAAACAACACAATTCTACTGAATATCTTGGTAAACGCAACAACACTCACCCGCTCCCCCCCCCCCACCAACCCTCCAGTCTCAGACACGGCCTGGAAACCACCATCCAGACCGACTGATGGAGGCACAGACGGAGGCACAGAACTGCGCACAGCATTTCACAAAGCCAAAGACTGAAAGGTGACGACTTTGCAGGAGCCATGCCTCCAGGAGCTGCAACTGCTGCGTAGGACTGAGGCCCCGCCATCTTAGAGCCTTTACAGCCGCCATGACAAGGCACAACGCAGTCAGTAATCACAAAACACCGCTGGCGCGATAAACAGCGACACAACCAGCAGGGCACACCAGTAATTAGTCCCGTAAAGGAGCAGTGCGGAGAAAGGAGAGGTGGGAGTCTTCTCCAGATAAGCAGACAGTCTGTGGGATGAAACTCCAGCGCCGTCCCTCCCACAGCTCTCGGAAATCAGACTCCAACACCTGGCAAAACAGGGTCCTTGCAAGAAGAAAACTGCTCCAGCCCACCGCTCCAGATGAAAACCACACTCCCCCACCGCCCAACATTCTCCACAACTGCACCTTTGGATTTGTATAATCACATCTTCAGTTCAATGGGAGAGCGCACTCAGTACCGCCCGTCCCACAGTGTGACCCCCTCACTACTGCCCCCTTTTTTTAATATAAATGTTTATAAACTAAAAGCATTACAAAAACACTACAACTAATACAGAAAAGAAGACAAACTTAAGCATCTACAGAATTACAGCAAAATAATGCGAACTAAACACCTGTTAAACGCACACGCAACACTTCAGACAAGAATCGCATTTGTACCGTCCACGACACACGTGATCCCGAGGGGCCCACTGAATGTGGAACTCAGCCAGGGTGCCCGCGGAGACAGCATGCTCCCTCTCCAAGGACACCCGCACGCGCAGATAAGCACGGAAGACAGGCAGGCAGGCCGACTGGCCGGAACCCTCGGCCGCCCGCTGCTGTGTCCCGTGGATGGCCAGCTTGGCCAGGCCCAGCAGGAGACCCACCAGGGGATCCTTTGTGTGCACCGCCCCACGTCAGTACTGCCCCTCCCACGGTGTGACCCTCCCCCAGTACCACCCCTCCCACTGCGGCGCTCCCTCCCACACGGGTTGGTGTAGTTCCATGCAGATTCCAGTTCACATTTTTGTTTGCAGGTACCGCAGACACTTCTCACCTCAGACAGGTAGGGGCTGCATGATTTACTGGTGAACAGGCTGAGACCAAGGCTTCAGTTCCAGACGACTGACCCTCTGTGGATCCCGCAGGTACCAATGTGAGTTCCGGCTGCAAGCAACGTCCTCCAAACCCGAGTCCCAGATCAGGACGGAGATCGAAGTCCAGCTGAGGAACAAATGTGACCTGGAAACGGGGTCACTGGCAGCAGTCCCCGGGACCATCCTTGTCCAACACTTGGGTATGGACCCTGGCGCCCGCTGTACCAGTCTACACCAATCGCATTCACTTGCATTAGGTCCCTGTCTGGGTGGTTCCTACATGTGGTGAGCAAGAGGATGTCTGCCAGTGGTGTCAGGTAGAGAGGGGTCAGGGAGGGGAAGGGAGGGAGGGAGGGGGAGGAGGAGAGGGGGAGGGAGAGGGAGGAGAGGAAGGGGAAGGGGAAGGGAAGGGGAGGAGTGGGGGTTGTGTAGAAACGGCACCACAACTGGGAGCAAACTCTCTTGCACAGTTTGTGAGACGGATGTGAATTTTGGGGGGTTTTGGTTAATAAGTTCACAGATGAGACAATGGTGGGTGGTGTTGTTGACATGAGGATGACAGTCATGGGCTAGTGGGTGATGTTGATCAGTTGGTAACACAATGGCAGATGGTGGTGCATTGTGGCTGTTCTAACAAGGGGAGGACATACACAATGAATGGCAGGGCCATTGAGGGATGGAGGGATCCTGCTGTACGTCCAGCGATCCCTGAAGATGGCAGATAGATAGTGTGATGAGGTGTAAGTTCATTAGCCAGGGCATAGAATATAAAAGCAGGCAGGTCTTGCTGCAGCTTTGTAACATTGGTTAGGCCACAGTTGAGGACTGTGTGCAGTTCTGGTCACCACACTACAGGAAGGATGTGCTTGCACTGGGAAGGGTCCACAGGAGGTTCACTGGGATGTTGCTTGGGATGGAGGGTCTGGGTTGTGAGAGATCGGAGAGGCTGGGTCTGTTCTCCCTGGAGCAGAGGAGGTTGAGGGAGGACCTGATGGAGGTGTACAAAATGATGAGGGGGATGGATAGGGTGGATAATAAGAAGCTTTTCCCCCTCATAGAGGTTTAGGGTGAGATGGGATCTGTGGGTGGTTAGGGTCCAGCCACACTGCTGGAGGTTGGGGGGAGAAGTATCAGGACGAGCACTTGAATCACCAAGACAAAGAAGGCCATGGACTAAGTGCTGGTAAATGGGATAGATGTAGATGGGGATGAACAGGATGAACAGTGGGCCGAAGGGCCTGTCTCTGTGCCGTGTGACTCCTGTGGTGGGCAGGGTAAGAGTGACTGGAAGATGTTCCTGTCCCTTTCGCATCAACCTGACGAAACCATACCTAAACATATTTATAGCTTACGGTCACAAGGTCCAATGTTAGGAACAGAAGATAAAACCAGTGCTAGGAAGTGGAGTATAGATGGTGCTCAACGGTTAGCACAGGCACAGTGGGACCATCAGTCTTCAGGCCTGGGGTTGAACCTTGGACAGTGCAGCCACTGGCGTGTGGCACAGGCTCAGTCACACCGTTCTGGTGTTGGGAGGGTGGGGTGAGGGCAGAGCGGGCTGGATACATGGAACTGAGGGCTGCCCCGCCAGGTACCCACATTCCCACAGTCTCAGTGTCGGGAGTCCTACAGCACAGAGACAGCCCCTTCGCCCACCGAGTCCACACAGACCACCAACCACATGTTTACACTACTCCCACCCCAACCCATTTCATTCTCCCCACCCTCCCACCAACTGCCCCCAGATTCTACCACCCACCTACACACCGGAGGACGTGGGAGGAAACCAGATCACCCGGGAAACCCACTGGTCATCGGGAGAACGAGCGAGCTCCAGCTCTGGAGGTCAGGATCGAACCTGGCTCTCTGGAGCTGTGAGGCAGCAACACTCCATGCTCTGACTGGTCCAGCACAACACCTTGAGCTGGGCTGACAGATGCTGAGAGGAGCGAGGGTCACCTGGCTCGTGGTATTGGAGGACCCACCACAGCAGCTTCCTCATGCAGGCTGGAGCCACAGGCACAGTGAGGCCAAGACTGGCCCAGTCATCTTGGGTGAGACCAGATGATGCAGGAAAGGAGGAAGGGGGGGGTCACTTCTCCAACTCCCAGGTGTCAGGAGCAATGCAAACCCACCCCCCAGTAACAACTGCACAGAGGCAGTGTGAGATGCAGGGCAGCTGGCTCCAGGTCACTTCCTGCCCCCGCCTGTTGTTGTCATGGTGGCAGTGTGCAGTCCGTGTTGGGACTTTGGGTGAAGGAAAGCCCTCACACACTCTCCCAGTTACCTCACTTCTAATGGTCCTTTCTACATTAACAATGGTTGGATGAGACTGTCTAAATATCAATAACGTTTTCTGTTCCTGACCCATTAGTGCCTGGCAAGTGTCAGAGAGACCTCTGGACAACCGCAGAAAGGATATATATCTGGCCGTCCACATCGCCCTTGAAGACAGCACAGCTAAGTTGTAAAACCCACCCAAGCGCCCTCTCCTACAGAGAATGGTGAGGAATTTCACAGCACCTGGGCTCCTGGGTACAAAGGGGAAGAAATCTGTGGCTGTAAAAATGATCCCAATCGCAAACTGACTGCAGATGATGCTGGCAGATGGCAGCTCCTTTGTTACACTCAAGTCTTTACAGTGCAAAATATTATAAACGTTCCATTAACACCGGAAAATATGGGTGGGGCGGGGCAGGGTGGGGTGCGAAATTGAAGACCACCTTCATCACCAAGGGATGCTATAAAGCAAACCAACAGCCGAGAGGTTCCCTGGCCCAGATGGCTTGCACCCTGGGAGGTTACAAGAAGTGGCAGTTGAGATAGTGGGTGCACTGGTTGTAATCTTCCAAGGTCCTCCGAGTCTGCAGGACTGGACTGGAACTGCCAACAGGACACTCCTTGGAGGAAAGGCGGGAGGCATACAATGGGGGACTGGGCAATTCGCCTGAAACATTAGAATCAATCAAGGAATTAAGTAATCACCGAAGGTCTGGAAAGTAGAAATGTGACCAGTGGGGTCAGCTTGGTTTCATGAAGGGGATGCCACATCTGACAAGTTTATTTCAGTTCTTCGAGGAAGTCTCAGTCTGAGGAAATAGAGGGGAAGCCGTAAGTGTAACATGCTTGGATTTTCAAAAGTCTTTTGGCAAAAGTGCCACACAAAAGGTGATTGAACAAGGTGTTGAAGATGATATATCGGCACAGGATTGGCTAACTGGTGGGTAGGGATAAGGTGGTTAGGTTACCAGAGGGCTCCACAGGGATCAGTGTCGGTCTGTTAATAAAATAAAACATAGATCAGTACAGCACAGGACAGGCCCTTCAGCCCACCATATTGTGCCCAACTAATTAAACCAATGACTAATCCCTCTTCCCCACACATTGACCATATCCCTTCTTCTCTGCATATTCACCTACCTAAGAGACTCTTAAATGTCCCCATGCTACCTGCCTGCACCACCGCCTCTGGCAGCGCATTCCAGGCACCCTCCGCTCTCTGTGTAAAAAAATTGCCCCACACATCTCCTTTGTACTTTCCCCCCTCACCTTAATACCTTCCCTCCAGCATTAGACACTTTAACCCTGGGAAAAAAGATACCGGCTGTCTACTCTATGCCTTGCATAATTTTATAAACTTCTATCAAATCTCCCCTCAGCCTCTGCCACTCTATTTATTAAATCTACATATTAAATATATTAATATCCTAAAGGAAAGAAGCAGATGTACTGCAGCCAGGTGTGCAAAAATAGAGAGGAAGAGGGCAAGTTGTGGGTTGGATACAAACAGTTTACAGAGCGAGATTGATTAGTTTAGTGAGGGGGCAAATCGAGTACGATGTGGTTCCCTTTGGAAGAGAAAATGACAACAAATTATTGTTATTTAAATGGAGAAAGACTGTGGAAAGCTGCAGCATAAAGGATCGTGTACAGGCAGAAGAGATTTAACATTGCGTTCAGCACAGACAGGGAGGGTGGAAAGGCATGTGTTATCTTCTCCCTCTGTTCCATGTAAAAGGATTTGGGATCCCTGCACATGAAGCACGGGGGGTGGGGGGGGGGGGCACACACATCACTGGGAAGGTTGGGGAGACCAGCTTTTCTTTCAAGGAGGCTGGAGTATAAAAGTAGGGAAGTGTTACATCAGGTCCCAGGTACCGGTGAAAACCTGAACCCAGAGGTCGCAGGTACTGGTGAGGGCCCGAACCCAGAGGTCGCAGGTACTGGTGAGGGCCTGAACCCAGAGGTCGCAGGTACTGGTGAGGGCCTGAACCCAGAGGTCGCAGGTACTGGTGAGGGCCTGAACCCAGAGGTCGCAGGTACTGGTGAGGGCCCGAACCCAGAGGTCGCAGGTACTGGTGAGGGCCCGAACCCAGAGGTCGCAGGTACTGGTGAGGGCCCGAACCCAGAGGTCGCAGGTACTGGTGAGGGCCCGAACCCAACAACTGCAGATGCTGGAAATCTGCGATAAAAAATGCTCTCCTCCATCTGCCCTCCTTCTGACCCGCTGCCCCTCCACCCTTGGGCTTGGGGTAAGGTTACAGTTCCATCCCACGTCAGGAAACCTGTGTCCCCTCTGTCCACAGTTCTGGACCTCACCCCCAGTCCCCTCACCACCACCCCCTTACCACATCCCCCTCATACCCTCCTCCCTCTCCCTCCCTGTGTACCTGGTGTGAGGGGGTAAGGCTGTGTTGTGTTCCGCAGTGAGCTAAGTGCTGTGACTGACCGGGCCGTCTGGTTGGACCCCAACATGACTGAGTGCAGAAACATTCCCAACAGCATCTTGGAGCTGGAGTCTGTGCAGGTCACCGCGGGTAAGTGCCCTCTGGTGCCACACGTCCTGGGACCCATCAGCCCGACATCGCACCCAGGGGTGGGACCCTCACTTCCGCTGGGACCACAGCGTACAAGGTCACGGTCAGCTTCTCCCTGGGGCGGGGGGGGGGAGGGGGAGGGAGCTTCTCCCCGGGGCGAGGGAGGGGGAGGGGGAGGGACATCTCTGGATAACTGCGGGGATGGACCAGGTGACTGGGGAAACGTAGGGATGGGGATGATTAGGGTAACGGTGGGGTGGGGGTTCCCTGGGGAATGGTGGGGTTCCGTGGGGAACGGTGGGGTGGGGGTTTCCCTGGGGAATGTTGGGGTGGGGGGTTTCCCTGGGGAATGGTGGGGGTTTCCCTGGTCCTCGTTGTGTGAGGACGGAGTGGGACTGCCTTTCTCCGTGGCAGGGTGACCCTCTCATGGGTCGCCCCTCACTCAAGACTCCAGGAGCTGAGGTCAGACGTTAATAGTGATGATTCCCCCCCCGCCCCGGTGAGCAGCGAACGTGGAGGAGGTGGCTGGACATGTCCTCCGGCTGACCGGAGAGGTAACCAGCCTCTCGACCCATGACCTGGAGATCGTCGTGTCCAAGACCAGTGACATTGTGTGGGCAGCGGTGATGGACGTCACGCTGGCGAGCAACGTGCTGGGCATCATCAACAACCTGTTGGTCAAGACCTACACCCTGGGCCATCTCTCCAGCAGGTCAGCAGCCCCACCCGACTCACAGCGCCTAGAGGGGCAGCAAGATCCCACACAAGCTTTTGTTGATTTCGGGATAAAGATCAGCCACCCTCCCTCAGAGCTGCCTCATTTTTTTGTTTTTTATAAACGTTTATTAGCTAAAATCTCTACAAAAAGGACAACCAGTGTCAATACACTACATCTAATAGAGAAAAGAAGAAACAAAGCAACGACAGACCACAGTAGAGAATGCAAACTAATACTAACGAAACACACACGCAACACTACACCCGCTAACGCAACACGCAACACCTCAAATAAGAATTGCGTTCGTACCGCCCACAGCACATGCGATCCCGAGGGGCCCACAGAGCGCGGAACTCAACCAGGGTGCCCATGGAGACCGCGTGCTCCCTCTCCAAAGACACCCGCGTGCGCATGTAAGCGCGGAAGACGGGCAGGCAGGCCGACCTGCCGGAACCCTCGGCCGCCTGCCGCCGCGTCCCGTAGATAGCCAGCTTGGCCAGGCCCAGCAGAAGACCCATCAGGAGATCCTCCGCACGGCTCGCCCCGCGCCGCACCGGGTGACCATAGATCAGCAGCGCCGGGCTGAAGTGCAGCCAGAACTAGAGCAGCAGCCCCCGCAGATACACAAAGAGGGGCTGCAACCTCTCGCACTCTGCGTGCGCGTGATACACCGTCTCCTCCCTGCCACAGAAGTGACAGGCGGCTGGGGTGTCGGTGAACCAGCTCAGGAAACGGTTGCACGGCAC